>NW_015634469.1:37315-69749 GCF_001515625.1 Sinocyclocheilus rhinocerous
ACCCCCCCGGCAACTCACTCCAGCCCACCGCCTCGAGCCTCCATGGCGGCAGACTGTTCAACCAGCGAACACTTAAAGAAAACTTTAATAAAATAAATAAACACAAAATAGCGCGACAGCCCCTCGCGGACGACTGCCGCGCACAAACAGAACCAAAACACAAAATAAAGTCCAGGCCTGGTCCTCTCTCGTCCAACACTGTCGTCCCTCCTCCTTTTATCCTTCCGGAGCTCCTCCGTGGGACTCGAGACCGGTGAGTGGCGCAGGTGTCGTGCATTAGCATTTACTCCACCGGCCTCGCTCCGTTCCCACGACTCTCGGCCCCGCCCCTCTCGTCACAGTGGTATTTCAATATATGAGCCCTTTAAAACTCGCTCTCTCTGTCTGTCCCAGGGTCCTCGAGGAAGACCAAGGTGAGTGTCTCATGCTAATGTGTGTCTGATCTCAGTTCCCCACTAACATCTGTTGTGTCTGATGAGTCACCTCAGTCCCAGAATCACCATGAGCATTCCTTTACTCAGCCAACAAAAATGTCTCATCTCTCACAACAGATCAACTATTTATAAAGAGCAGACTACAAACCTCAAGAACAGCATGAAAACATATTCCTTTCTGTATTCCACTTTCACACAGAGATGTCCTACTCAAAATATTCTTTATATCCTCATTCAGTAACTGAGGATCAATAATAATTGACTTACCCCAAAATTTAAAAAAAGTAACTATATATGTTTACATCTTACATAACTAAAATTAATCTAATTTTTAAAGCCATTAAGGTGTTTTTTTTTTTTTTTGCATTGTGATAATCATAATATTATTTTAATTAATTCTTTTCATGATAGTTATGCACGGATTTATGTCTAATACACTGTGCATTTTGTTTTTTTGTTTTTTGTTTTTTTTGTTTTGTTTTGTTCATAACAATTTTAATAGTTTTATCATTTACATTTTAGTTTCATTTTAGGGTGACTGTACCATTCTCCAGAGACTACAAATGAAAAATAAATAGCCTCAGCTAATTCTGCTGAAAACACAGTAGTTTTTATTTCTTATTAATGTGCACCGTCTCTGCTAAAATAAAGTAATAAATAAATGCCTCCAATTTCTCATTTCTGTAATGTAAAAAATATATTAATATTTACTATAAATTCAATGACTGTTTTCATGCTAAATACTTTATTAAACTTATACAAATTAAATGTTGATTACAATAGGAATTTGAAATATATTCACACAATTGTTAAAATGTCATATGTTTTCCTTTATTTTAGGGAAAGTGACAGGTTTCATATCATTTGCCCAATAAAGTTCCCTGTGTTTTGACTCATGCCTTATTCATCCAACACAAAACCATTCACTTTGGTGAAAAATACATCAGTCACGCTCCATCTGAGGGAAAGAAATCACACTCATACATTTAAAACATCTCATGCCTTACTCCTGTTATTATTATTCTCAGCTAGAGAGAGAGATTCTAAGAGAATTGATAGGAAACGTGTGCCATTTCCCAGCAAACTTTTGATATTTGACGCTTGACATTCTCAGGTGCCCTGCGTGAGACTGAGGAACAGTGCGTTATCTGTGCCTGCTGCGCACTCAGAAGGAAGTCTGGAGGTCAGAGGTCAGGGCTCGGCGTTCCTAACGCGGTGAGGAGAGACGGCAGGGGTGCGAGAGAGGGAAAGAGACATTAGGACAAAAGCGGGAGGAGAAAGACCTTCTTAGCATTTCACACAGAGTCTCAAAGTGCAGCAAGTCTCTGTCGCTGGCAAACCGCTGATAAATGTCCTCAAGCAAGGCTTTTGTGCGTGTGTGTGTGTGTGTGTGTGCGTGTGTGAGTGTGTGTGTGTGTGTGCGTGTGTGTGTGTGTGTGTTTGTTTGTATACATTCTCATTGGCAATTACAGTAGAGGTCTCCTCTGCTGTGGTGGAAGGGAACAGCTCGGTCAGGTTCTCTTGATGTCGGACAATATTGATTCCAACATTCTCAAGTTTAAATGCTTTCACGTTTGAAATGGCACACACCAGCCAGACAGAAAAGCCTGATCACTGCAGAGAGAGTGTCTGTGTTCATATGTTTGCAGGCCGACAGAGCGTGATGTCTTGCCTTGCTGGTAGTCGGGTAGTCATAAGCCTGAGCGACTCAAAGAGACAGAAATGAAACATGTCACCAGTGCAGCACAACAAAAAACAGAGACAAACTCTGTATGAAATTCAAACCAATTGTTCTTCAAGTAATAGTTCTCCTCAAAATGAAAATTTTCACTGGAAAAAGCAATATCATGGATAGAAGTCTTGTATTTTAGCCAGAAACAACAGTTTGAATTCAAAAACATCTTAATGACAGATTTGTTTCTTACAAACATGCAGCTTTTCACTTCACACGACATTCATTGATGGACTGGAATCGTGTGGATTACTTGTGGGTTATTGTTTTTATCAGCTGTTTGGACTCTCATTCTGACTGCACCCATTCACTACAGAGGATCCATTGTGGAGCAAATTTGTTGTAATGCTAAATCTGTTGCAATGAAGAAATAAACTCAGCTACATCTTGGATGGATTCCTTTAAAGGGATAGTTCACCCAAAAATGAAAATTCATGTTGTTCTAACCCTGTAAAATTTTTCATTTCTTCTGTGCAACATAGACAATATGTTTGTCCATACAATGAAATTCAGTAGGGTCCAAAACAAAACTGGACCCCATTGACTTTTATTATATGGGGGAAAGAATTTTTTTTTAATATATATATATATATATATATATATACGCTTTTTGTTCTGCAGAAGAAAGTCAGTCATACAATTTTAGAATGGCCTGAGGGTGATTAAAAGATGACAGGATTTTCATTTTTGAATGAACTATTCCTTTTGAAAAAGAAGTGCAATTAATTGTATTGAATGTGCACTTCAGATCTTAAAAGCACATTTTTAATAAACTGTACTAGCAGATAACAAAATATTAATGAAATTAAAAGCTACTGAAGTGTACCTAAAGAGAGTACACTTGTTAACTTAAATGGAAACGGGGAAGAGTTGCTACCAGGTCGCAAGAACGTTTACTGCTGACTAGGGTTGTGCGATATTGAAGAAAAATGCGATATGCGATAACTTATTAAATAATGCGATATTCGATATTCGATATGCCTGACAAAAGTTTCTTGTCGCCGTCTAAACTTTCTCAATACTATATTTAAATACTACTATTATTTATATAAAATATTATTTATTTAATAATAATATTTAATAAACAACCATTTTTTTTAATCAACAAACTGCATATTTGAAGTCAAAACAACTACATTCTTGCCTAAAAACTCTTAAAACTACATTCCGTGACACAAAAACAGTATTATTTATAAAATTATAGTGGATTTGGGAGTCCGCCATGACACACACTGTGAGAAATACTGCAAGTGGAGTGATACAAACGGTGAAATGGTTGAAGCTCCGTTATCACTAGAATATCGCAACTCCTGGAAAAGGCTCTCAGCCCATTAAATTCGAGGACCAAAAAGCCGTTGTGTTTTATTTATATATATATATATATGACAGACAGACAGACAAGACAGACAGACAGAAAAAGAAGAATCATAGTAATTCATACACACTAAAGCTGTCAAAGTTCTTACTTTTTCTCCATCGCTGAATAGTTATAGAGTATATCATGCTGTTTCGTGGGAATAGTGTGGCATGGACAGACTATGTGACCAAAACACACTTTTTGATTTTACCTGGTCTGCGATTTTACCTGGTCTGCCTAAATGCTAAACAGAATGGCTAGAGCATAATTAAATGTGTCCCAGCACCACAAACACACTTCCTGTGCCAGTAATTTACACTTCAAAGCTATGTGTCCTCTCTGCCCTGCATGCAAGCTCCCTCATTTATACAAATAGCAGAAGTCCCTGTATGTGTGTATCCTCATTTAGACACAGTAAGATATCACACACCCACACACACAGCACAAATAATTTGAACTAGTCTTGGCTGGTCCTCTATATTTCCGTTCCCTACCTCTCTTGTGATGAAGCACCCTGTTTTTCATCTCAGTCTTTTGGCTCACACATTGTTTGTTTTGTACCTTGCTTATGGATATATCATATATATACGTGAACACAAAGGCTCGGCCAACACATTGCAAGAGCGCATGCCCCCATGTACACAAGTGTAGCAAACATCCTTGTTAACTAATGGTAGCATGTATGATCTACTGCTGTTGGCTTGCATTAAAAGCACATTTCTGATGTAAGCTATAATTTGCGATAGTTTTAGTACCTGGTGATATTTCAAACATGTACATGTGCCTTTTTGGCCTTGCACTAGAAAGAAAGAAAAAAAACAGATCAAAGTCTCTGTGCACAGATCTACTAAATATTTGGAGCAGTTATGTCTCTTTCACTTAGCCAGAACAGGGTTGCCTAGAGAGAGATACTGGCAGGGGTCAAACAGTTGGAAAAATCTGAAATCGTGCTCTGATAAAATACATCCAGCATACACGTTAAGCAAACCTTATTCAAGTGTGTGCATTCTTGCAGGTACAGTATAACAAAGTTATCAAACAAACTGTCAAATGCGCATTTGCTTTTTGTGAACTGAGCTAAAAGAATGACTGTTCATGCAAATTACATTTCAGAAAACAAATCTTAAATATGTACATTTCATATAAATTTTGTTTAGAAATCTTAGATTTGTGTTAAGAAATAGCCAAATAACTAACAAGTGTAAATTCTGGAAATTATTTTATGAGCTTTACTACAGGCTAAAAATTAACTGTAATATTTTAAATTATATTCATTTTATATTTTGTAAATATATTTTAATATATGCATTTATATTTTAATTAGAATTAAAAATAAATCTAATAAATCTCAGTTAAAATAACAATGTAAACTGGCTTAATGAACTTCTATGGCTCATGAATATTAATTAGTTTATGTGACTGGATGGTCTAGGAAAATTATTTTTGTATACATTTTCTTTACAAAACTTACATTTGTTTGCAGAAACAGCCAAACAACTGACAATAGTACGTTTTGTAAATTATTTTGAGCTTTACTACAGGCTAAAATGTACAAGTATTTTTATAAATATATTTTAATATATAAATGCATTTTTTAAATAGAACTAAAAATAAATCTAAGCAAATATAATAATAATGTAAAACTGGCATGATATTGTATGCCAAAGCCAATGCAGCATGTAACTCCTGTGGCTTACAAATATTAATGAGGTAATGTCACTGAATGGTCTATGAAGATTATCAAGCAACGTCAGCTTAAAGTAATTGATATTCATGAGCTAATTTCCACATAGTTGCATCACTACCTGCCCATCTTTGACCCTGCTGCTGGATGTCCATACTTAATGTGTTTTTACTTTGCTAACAACCCTTTTCAAATGTCGATGCCATTAAACCATATGTGTTGCTATTCAGATGTTATAAACGTAACTTAAAACTGTTTTAACATTCTCTTCAAACTTTTGCTCATTCATGAAGATAGTTGACCTGAAACAGCGAACTGACCGTAAAACAAGAGTTTACACTAATGCCAGGTGGGACTCTGCAATAGGTACTTGTCTTGCAGTATGAACTGCAGTCTGATGTATTTCATAGCGCATTGACGCAGGTTTGGATGGATGAATGGATGGATGGATGCTCAAGAAACATTTATTTTCATTATCAATGTTGAAACGTAATGAACCCAAACCCTGTTAGCATAGTTGTATAGGCTATGCTTCGGGCCTTGAACGGAAAACAGTCAACGTTTGCAAAGATTTTAAGTTGAATTTGCAATTAATGTGGCATCAACAGGAATAAAGGTCCAAGCGTATCCTGCATCTACTGTAGAATGGCAAATGCACACACACTCTCCCGCATCCACTCACACCCTTGTTCAGCCCTAGGGGACTCGCCTTTCCTTCTGTCAAACACCTCCATGTTAACAAAAGGCAATTAAACGCTGGCTGCTCACATCTATTGATCATATCTAACACAGTTCACTTGCTCTGCCAATGTAGAACAACAGGAGCCACATTCAGCCATAAATCCCCTGCCTCCATTCACCCTCGGCAAGACAGACGCCCATCTACAGATCCATATCTGCTGCTCATTTAACGTTTGTTCTTGTGAATCTCACAAAACATCACATTTCACCCCCCCCCAAAATAAAAGTAAAATATAAATAACTCTATTTTGCATAAAGAAAATTAAGCCATTTAGGACCATTAAGATCCATATCTGCTGCTCATTTAACGTTTGTTCTTGTGAATCTCACAAAACATCACATTTCACCCCCCCCAAAATAAAAGTAAAATATAAATAACTCTATTTTGCATAAAGAAAATTAAGCCATTTAGGACCATTAAGATGTTTTGCTTTGTGCCATTACTTTTATGACAGTTAAGCACATTTGTCCTTGTACAGCCATTACTAATGTGTCTGGATGTTTTTTCTTTTAAAGGGGTCCTATTATGCTCTTTTACAAAGTCTTGATTTTGTTTTGGGGGTGTACTAGAACATGCTCTCATGCTTGGTGGTTCGCTGCAACAGCACTTCTTCTTCGTCGCCTCGTCTGATGCGCTCACTCAACCAAGCGTTCTAACCACAACCTCGCCCCTCCCCACCCCACAACCATTCAAATTTCTGTAGGCGGGAATTATTTGTAATGTTTGGAGTGGACTTTGAGATTTGTAACTTTTTAGATCTTTTTTATGCCCAAACATACACACTACACACTGACTCAAATTAAAAAAGTGAAAAAGCATAATAGGACCCCTTTAAGGCTTTTCTTGTCATTTTTATTATGCTTAATGGAGACTTTCATGACAGAAATACATTAATTTAAAAAAAGCTAAATATTACACAAAACAATGCTGACAGAAAAAATAAGCTGAATTAAATTAAAGGAAGTACAAACCGCCATATGTAAACAATATATAATGTAATAATGGAAGTATTTAAAAAAAATACATTTACATAAATTAATTAAATGCTATTAAAAGTTAAGAGAGAGAGACTGTAGGTAGACAGTTTTTTATTTTTTATTTTGGGGAGACATATGACCCAGGTTTTCTGAGATTTTCCAGCCACATGCGCTTCCCAAAAAGAGTTCTGAGTCATCAAAGGTGACCTTTTTCTGTCACGAATCCGGTCCATGAACTTCCGTCTGCTTGCCATCAGAGGTCACCCTTTCCATTACATTGACTCCTCTCCACCTGCTGACCTTTAGGACCAGATCTGATATGGACTGCTGATTAGACAAACAAACAGAAGGAGAGAGAGAAAAGAAAGTGTGTGTGTGTGTGTGTGTGTGTAGGGTATTTCGTGTATAACAAAAGAAGCAACAAAGGGTGAAGCTGGTGTGAGCTGGTTTTAGCTGGTTTCGACCAGGTGGTCTACCAGCTAAGAAAGGCCTAAGCCCTTCTAAAACCAACAAATCAGGCCAATCTTCATTCATTCTTTGAGTAATTTCTTTTCAATGAATCATTTAAAACCATTCACAAAACCTGTATCAATGGTCCCTATGATCAACTTTGGATTATGATGCTTTTTTTGGGAAACACAGCCCTGAACAACTGATTCACAAAACAAACTGACAGTCCAAATGGTTCTCACTCACTGAACCCAAAACAGTCTCTTTTTAACAAACACGATTCGTAATGAGAAGAGGCTTTGTCTGATGAGGCGCAACAGAAGTTGTTATAGCTGACTTTACAAATAAAATATACTGCAAAATGATAATAAAACTGTACAATGATGTGAAAGACAGCAGACGGGGAAAAAATATAAAAATATAAATCAAAACAGATTTTGTACCTGAATTACCCACCAGAATTGATAAAGAACATCTATCTGTCCTGGTTGCTTTCAGAGAGCTGGTCTAATAGCACTTTTGAGACTACAGGTTTGGCTTTCCTCCCCTCTATCCATCTTGTCTGGACAGGTGAGGTGCAGATCTGTAATATTCAGATGGATAGAATTAATAAAAATGTATAAAGACTTACAGGTAACATCCAACGTTATGGAGAAGTGATTCTGGCTTAGAAAAGAGCATTTAAACCAAGGCTAAATTAATCAAACTAAAGCATTTTTTTAAAGTTCTGCAACACAGTCATTAACAAACTCCATCAGTCATTAGTTTGATCCAGAACATGACAGGAACAATTGATTACTAGTGCAAACCGTAATCAACACTTCAAAAAGTGCTTTGGAGAGTTGCAGTAATGAATTTATGGCTTTTGAAATAAATCTAAACAAGTAAATAAGAAGAGTGGAAAGCAACCATGATATAAAGACAAGATGTTGAAAAGCATACAAATACCGGCAAGTACAAGCAAAATCTACTGGTCTGGCCTATCTCTCTAATTTAACCAGCACTAGACTGGACCCGTCTGGGTAAGTTGTTTAAGTAGATATGACTCCCGGTAGAAACGCACAACACTGGAACAAAAGTTTAATCTGAGAGTGTGTTGTTTGGGAATTCTGTAATGCACACTGCTGCAGAAATCATTCCCTCTTTCATCGCTCTACATCCGGCTCTCATTTAACATTCCCCTCCATTCCCTGCAGTTCGTCATGCAGTCAGGTCACAGGTGCACTCAGCTAATATATTCAATTAATTGTATAATGCAGAAGAGACACGATTCACTCTCATTTCAGCTCTAAGAAGCGGGACTGTGTTTATTTGCGGAGAGACTTTGTTTGGGACTATTTTTGTTGTTTTCTCCTTTTACATTGTGTGTGTTTGGGACCATTTTGTTTGGTACCATGCAGGTTTGTGTACCATTCAATATGAGAGGGCACTTTAAATTTCAATTAAATTCCTGAATTTGAATTGAGGCAGCAAATAGGATACAGAAAAGAAACTCAAAATGGAATGCAAGGACATTGAATGAATTTAAATTCAAATAATACATTTTTAACAAAAAAAAATAATTATTTGAATTTAAATTCATTCAATGTCCATGCATTCCATTTTTAATATTATGTATATATTAAGAGAAAAGTCTCTTATGCTCACCAAGGCTGCATTTACTGGATGGATGGATGGATGGATGCTCAAGAAACATTTATTTTCATTATCAATGTTGAAACGTAATGAACCCAAACTTTTCAATGGTAGTGCGTGACTGGTCTTAACAAATTTCACATTTCTAAGGATTTTTAGATGGGTGGTAATATGAGTTTTTGTTTATTTGGGAGTGGGTCTGAACTTGTTTTATGCCATATTTGTTTGGTAGTAAATTCAAATGCCTTCATACTATTTGACACCCTCAATGCGGTCAAACTCAGTTTGTGTGTGTGTGTGTGTGTGTGTGTGTATATATGCAAGGTGAACACAGCAAAAAGCCATCCCCTCAGATCCACTAAATCCACCAAGATTTTTCCTCCTTTCATGCACTGATCTTTCAACTCTTCTCCTCTTTTCTCACTCCCTCCTCTCCTCCACTTACAGCCAGAGACAGAGGGATAGGAAGACAGGAACAGCTCTTTGATCTTAGTACACCCCCTTCACCGGATCGATGAGACCAGGGAGGCACGAGGGGGAGTTAGTTCTTCATCCCTTTCTTTTTAGTTTTGATGGGTTTGCGTGGTGCTGAGGTGGCATGCAGGGCATGGAAATGACTTTGAGAGCAGGGCTGCATGACCCTGCCAAAGTCTGGACACCAACACAATCACATAAAGAAGCAAAATGAAAAGAAACAGTGGTCTTTGGCGCTCCCTGCTGGAATTTACACGCTAATGCATGCCAATTTGGTAACTAGATTACCTTAAAATGTGTTTACTACTTTGTTTTACATGTCCTCATATAGTCTTAGTGTAAGAAAGTGTATATTGTATAACTGTATGTGTTCCCTAACCATAAGCACTCTAAACCAGTCAGCCAATCAAATCAGAGGACCAAAATTAAGTGTGTAAATTATTCATGACCTCAGAATGATTCTGAAATATGTGGATTAAGCTCATTTAACCTGTAAAAAATTGCCCTAAATAAACAACCTGGCAACATCTTACTAACTAGTTCTGAGTTTGGGGCTTTGCCTCGTTTTGAAATGGGTCAGATCACGTCTGAAATTAAACACTATGAGGATTTGGAGCTTTAAAAGAGTTCAGTCTGTCCGCTGGGTGTCCAGAGGAAGTGGTTTGGAAAAGCACACAATATATCACCTCTCCAACATTACACTTCAAACAAAGAGCTGCTCTCAGCTTAACTCACCAGGGCTTCCGCAACAAATCCCTCGCTGAGCAACAAACCACAAACACGTCTCTCCCAAGTTTCTCAAACAGCTCACACTTCTAAGGTCTCTGCAAGAAAGTTTCAGAAACTCTAATTAAGGGCTGTGTAAAAACAACCAAAACTGCTGTCAAATCTTTACAGTTTTTCTCAGTCGCTTTGGTGCATTTCTCGAATCATTCTTAATATTTGCAAAGAAGTATGTGCATTTCTCAAAACAATTCATACAAATAGCCCCACAAAATAAGTTTTAATATTTACATTTTTATATTATAATTGCAATAATAAAACAAATATCATTTCAATAGATTTCCAAAAAAAACAGTAATTTGATGTTTATTATTAGTTATTTAATTTAAATGTTATTTTAATAGTTTATCAAACAAATCTAACAGAGCTGTGGAAATAAAATTCTACATGATATACATTTTTATTATATAATAAATATTAAATAAAAATGCAATAAACTGATTATCAATTCCATAGATTTTTATTGGGGGGGGGGGGGGGAAATTTCAAGTAAAAATCACAAGTATTTGATGTTTAAAACTAGTTATGACAAGTACAATGTTATTTTAATAATTTGTCAAACATATAACAGCGCTCAGAACGAAAATGTGTGTGTGGGGGGGGGGGACATGGCATGTGTCAAAAAAGGGACAGTCAAAAATGGCATCTAGTTTGTCATATCACTTTACTTATTTAAAATGTAAAATTAAACAACCATGAGCATTTCTATTAAGAGAGCCAAACTCTCGCTGTGTGCAAACAGCCACAGAAAATCTCAGAGAGAGACTTTATGAGATGAAAAAGGTACAGAACCGAGTATTAATATTCTTTTAGTTCAGTCATACTGACACAAATGACAGTAAGTGTTAGGGAATCTCCATTTAGAGCTGTCAGTCTTTAGCTCTCATAGAGAGGCTTCGCTTATCTCTGACAGTTGGCAAATACACTCTGCACAAACACTCTCATTGACACCAGCCTTTACCTGGGCTCTGTGTACACATCACACGCCTGTAAACTTCCCATAAGGGCCATTAATCTGCTACATAATGTGACAATGTTTCTGCATTCAAATTTTGTCGTCACACAATGGCTCAATAAATTCAAACACACAAATGCATTCAACTCTGAAAACAAGGAGTACTCGACAATCATTCAACAGGAAAATATTACTCAATATCTTTAAAAAAGGCATGTACGGTCTACCTAATGCATGGTGGATCAGACTCCATGTTTGAAGCACACTCTAGAAGCACTCACACTGGTATGACCAATTTCTCGCAAGAGTGACTGGGGACCCGAACATTTGTTATAACAATCCAAACAGAACTATGTTTTCGGTTTGTTTCTTGTTTTCGATTAGGTTCTTATTCTCCACTTTTGTTTTTATTGTCCTTTAATCACTTTTCCCTCCTGTGCTGTAGATTATTTCGCAAAGTGTGATTTTGGCAGTGATTTGCTGGCATCCTGCGAATGGACCTCTGAGGGACCCATCAGCGCTCAAACGGTAACAGGTAATTATACTGCTGAGACGGAATTGCTGCAGAGACAGTTGCTGCTTTGTGTTTACCACCAATCCATTCACCTGCGGCAACAGCAACAGCAGTTAACAGGTTTCTAACAGCATGTAGCAGAGCTTCTTTAAGCTTTTTATTCTTCCAATTATGTTCTTCAACTTGATTTTCAAGTACGCTAGGCACCACATTCAACCACTTGTGTGAACCCTTGTCAACATGCTAAGAATTCACAAAACACAGATCAGATCAGAGTCTTGTGGCACTTGTTGTTTTTGAGTCTGCAAGCAGGTGATTTGATAATTATTTATGACTGCATGCTTTTAGAGGTCAATCTATAAAGTACATGACATGAAGAGCATATGTTACTAATACAGTTTTGCTTGTACATGACAAACTCAATTTGTTTAGAGAAAAAATATTCATAGCAGCTTATTTTGTACGAAACAGCTGTTTTTTTGGCCTTTGTACTACTTATAAGAACAGGGACAGGTAACAACAAGCCGGATTCGAACGTGCCCAGCCCACATAAGCACCAGAGCTCAATGTATCAGGATGTGTTACCCACAAACTGGGCAGTAAAACTGAAACAATTATTATTGACTATTGTTATTATAAAACTCCAAATTACAAACTTAGGCAGTAACATTTTCACAGAAAATAAAAACTATCAAGATGAACATTATTTCAGCAGCTCTCCTGCAAATCACTTAAATTTATACTTGTTTTTTTTTCTTTTTGTCTATGTGCTACAGAGGAAACCGCTCTCCATCCTGAGAGTCCATCTGGTGCATTTCGTCTCAAGAGTGGATTTCTTAAGATCTCAGAAGACTCCTGTATGGAGTTCTGGTACCATAAACCTAACAAGAAGAGCTCTGAACTCAAAGTTTTGCTAGTGGATGACATTCTGCAGACACTGATTTGGACCTCAGAGATGCCTCTGACGAAGCAATCTGACAACGACAACTTACAGGTACAGCAATTTAAATATTCATATTTAGGTTTTGGGCATCTTTATGGTGAAAGATTGCAGAAAATCTTAAAATGTGTAAGGTCATTTGAAAGTTATTTTCTTCTTATTAGTTATTTTTCATGTGTTTTAACTGTGCATCCAGATAGATAGATCAGACAGACAGACAGACAGACAGACAGACAGACAGACAGACAGACAGACAGACAGACAGACAGACAGACAGACAGACAGACAGACAGACAGACAGACAGACAGACAGACAGACAGACAGACAGACTTTGACAGAATAGGAATATGGAAGGGACAATGTGGTAAGTGACATAAGATTATTATTATTTTGACCTAGTACATCACTTACCAACATACAAACACCCTTAAGCTAAATTCACCAGATTTATTGGCCTTTGGGAAATAGTAAAGTGTTAATATATCATCCACAGGGCCACAATGTCAGCGAGGAGGCACATTTTGGACTGATAAAAGCACCCTCTGCACTTGCACTGATGAGCAATTCATCTGTTCTCACATCCCTTGATCCAACGACACTTTTGGCACCTGCCGTGTGGCCTCTGACCCACACTACACTACTTTTGATGGGGTCAGCTTCCAATTTGAGAGTCCCTGTACCTACGTCTTGTCAAAGGTCTGCGATGAGTCAGGGTTGCTTGCTTCCGAAGTTTGCAGTGGAGGTGCAAAACGAGAATAAAGGGGTCTTGCACGTATCCTCCATTCAGCAAGTGAACATCAATGTGCATGGTCTGACAGTGACCATGGTGAGGACAGAGAGAAGCAAAGTCATGGTGAGCAATCAACTACAATTTATGATGATTAGATATAACATATTTGACTTTTATCTTAAGCAACAGTTTACACAAAAATGAAAATTTGCTGAAAATTCACTCACTCAGGCAATCAAACATGTTGAGGAGTTTGTTTGTTCATCAGGTCAGATTTGGAGAACTATAGCATTACATCACTTGCTCACCAATGGATCATCTGCAGTGAATGGGTGCCGTCAGAATGAGAGTCCATGGAATGGATTTGTTTATTACAAACACACAGCTTTTCACTTCACAAGACATCAATTGATGAACTGGAGTCGTGTTGTGGATTATTGTAATGTTTTTATCAGCTGTTTGGACTCTCATTCTGACGGCACCCATTCACTGCAGAGGATCCATTGCTGAGCAAGTGATGCAATGTTAAATTCCTCCAAAGCTGTTCCAATGAAGAAACAAACTCATCTACATTTTGGATGGCCTGAAGGTGAGAAAAGTTTCATTTCACTGTGAACTACTCCAACCAATTTCCATTGTTGTCCTAATCAGGTTAATGGGATTTGGAATAATATCCCTCTACTCCTGAAAGGAAATAGAGTTACGGTTAATGCCCAGGGAGATGCTTTGGTCCTTCAGACATACTTCAAACTGTCCATCTTCTACATGCGATCCGGTGCCGTTCAGGTGATCATCCCAAGCCATTACTCAAACAGAATCTGTGGCATGTGTGGCAACTTTAACCATGAGACAGAAGACGACTCCAAGATCCCAGACGGGTCACTGGTGCAGGACACGCATGTTTTAGGGCAAAGAGTGTGTGAGGAGTCCACCCTGCCCAGGGTCTGTACAGACACAGAGGAGCAGCAGTATGCCAGCGAGGCTTACTGCGGCATGCTAACATCTAGACAAGGGCCATTCTCAATGTGCTCATCTGTTCTGAATACAGATAGTTTCTTCCAAAGCTGCATGTTTGATATGTGTACAACTCACAACCATTGAGGCTTTCGGTGCCACCTGCAACAAAGATGGGATCTCTGTTCTGGCATGGAGAAACTCAACATTCTGTCGTATGTACTTAACATTTACTAAAATTACTTACATAAAAAAAATTTAAAAAAAACTTTTACTCTTAAACTTGACTGTATCGATTGATAAAGAATGTGTCACAGTAATGCACCCACAATGGAAGTCTATGAGGCTTTTAGAGGGGTTAAGCCATGATTTATTCAGTTTAAAAAACGTTTATTATTTGATCTGTAAAGTTGTCATTTTAAATGGACTTTAATATGCGAATGAACATTTGATTATGCATTACTGATGCAATCTCTGAGAGTGGAGTTTGGTATGGATACCAAATCGATCGATTTACATGGGTAAAACGTGCACTAGGATTAACCAATATTATGGCCGATATTTATAAGCTAGTAATTACTTTTGGGTGATGGCCGATAAATAGCCAATATTATAAATTACTTCATAAAAAAAAAAAAAATACTACAAGTGAATTTAGGCATCACATTACAATGAATAATACAAAATATAGACAAATATTCCTTTTGAAATTTGCTATGGAAAAAGGTATAATATTCAAATTAAAATAAATAAGTGCTCATAAAAACAGAGAAGAGAATGCTGATAAGTGCTGATTTTTCTTTGAACAACTCTAGCGGTCCATCAGGGTTTCATAATGAACTGAAAATATTTTTACACTTGTCGTAACAACATAAAAGACATTACTTTGGCAAAGCATCTGTAAATTGAATTTAAATCGAAATTGTAATATGGCTTAGCGTGTTTATCGAATTGCAAAATGCCGCAATTTAATTAAATAAGTATTTTGTCTGCATGTTTTAGAGTGAAACGCAGAACTGTGTTCATGCAAGCAGCTCATGGTCCAGTGTTTAAGCGTCTGAGTTCACAGCGAATGCAGCAAACTCAATATCTGCATGTGCTGGTTACTATTTAAAAAAAATAATTATTATTATAATGACATATTCATTTTGTATTTAATTTATTTTACAGTGTAGTTGAATTACAATAGTAAGATAATAATAATTTTGCTCTAAAAATGCACAAGATTGATGCATTTAAATTTAAAATATATAACATTTTCTCCCAGGACGCAAACCCCCAAAACCCCCTAGAGGGACCGAGGTCCTCTCTGTAATCAGCAGTCCGGTCTCCACCTAACAACCCACAAAGAAGTACTAGACATAGTCACTGGTTATTAATTAATCATCTTCCAAACCTTCACCAGCTGACCCGAAACTTTCCATTACAAACCACAAGGGCACTGGGAAACATACTGTGAATCTATAAGTCAGATTAATTATGTTTGATTCTCCGGGTGTCTGTTTTAGCTGTGGCGTGTGGCCCTCACAGCCACAATAACACCTGTGCCAGCGGCTGCCCTAAGACCTGCTCCAGCCAGAATGCTACAGGGTCTTGTGGGATATGTGAGGAGCGCTGTGAGTGTGATGATGGCTTCATGCTCAGCGGAGGAGCATGCGTATCAGCTAAAGACTGTGGATGTTGGGCTAATGGACAGCATCATTCGGTACAGTAGCTTAGCCATCTTATTGTTATCATCACATCATTATTTATATCTATCTAGATTATACATTTATATATTATATATTTTAGCACACATACACATTGTACACACACACACACACATATTACTTATATATATATATATATATATATATATACACACACACACACACAAATACATATACGCTTAAAAATTGTGTATATATACCATGACTTGTAAAAAATGTATTTATTTTATTTATTTATTTATTACAAATCAATGCAGAAATGTTTTACTCTATTCAGTTTGGTCACTGAAAGGGAGTTAGAGCTTTTAAATTAACTTTAAAATGTACAAAAATGTCTTCCAGAATTTAAGTTTTATAAAAAAAAATTAATGTAATTATTATTTTTTTAAATATATAAAATAATAATTTAATAATTTAAAAAAATTTAATATGTTATGCATGTATATACAAATATGAATGATGAAGGACCGTCACCTTCAACTCAACCTTGCCAAGACAGAACTGAATCCAGAACGCGACAGCAAGATCAATTTTTAACGAGCCGAAAAGAATGCACGTCACACCTCTGTTAATCAGTTTGCACTGGCTACCAGTAGCAGCTTGCATAAAATTCAAGGCATTAGTGTTTGCCTACAAAACTTTGCTTAGCCAGTATTATAAATTAAACTCAGGACAGTTTTAGAAACAGTTTTGGTGGAAAACATTGAGGTACAGAAATGCTGTAAAAATGGAATAAACTGTAAATTAAACAACAGATTAATTCTTAAAATTAAAGTTACAAAAATTATTCAGTCAAGAGCAGTGAGTGATTTTGTCTTTTGTTGGTAACATTAATTAACAATAACCAATCATTAATTAACATTGTTAAGACTTTTTAATACTTATTAAGGGCCTTAATTTGATCTAAATTGATTGATCAACTTTTAATACTTTTTAAGACCCCGCGGACACCCTGAAAAAAGAGACACAGGATAAATGTTTGATATCATTATTTAATCACATTGGAATCGAAAAGAATCAGAATCGATAAGCAGAATCGGAATCAGAATTGATCAAATTCAAACGATACCCAACCCTAGTCACCACCAACTCCATTACTTACCATCCTTCTCACTGTCATCATCACCCACCTTAACACTATTTTCTTCATCTACATCATCAACAACTACAGCACCATCTTTGCAGACATCGCCAATCTCATCAGCAACGTCACAACCTGTTTCAACATCCTCATCATCATCACCAACTTCCCTCCAACCTTTACAACCCTTAGCATCATCATCCTCATCACAGTCATTACCAACACCAACCTATATACCATCTTCATCATCATCAACACTAATATCATCACCAACCATACTATCTTCACTATCCCCACCATTGTCTTCATCAATAAACTCACAACCATCATTACCTCCAGCAGCAACACCATCATCCCCTTTTTCTCCACCAATCTCATTGACTTCACCAGTTACATCACCATCTTCATCATCCTCACCTTTAATACCAACCATACCATTATTTCAGTCATCCTCACTGTCATCACCAACTTCACCACCACCATCATCATCACCAAACTCTCCATCATTCTCAGCATCATCTTCACCACCGTCATCATCATCATTCTTGTGACATGACATGACATCCACATCACATAATAGCTGCTCTATATAAATATCATCTTTGTGAATATTATGTGTTTTACAGAAATCTCATTTCCTGAACATGTTACTAAATGGAAATGTGTTTTTTCACTAGGTGGCACTACAGCATAAAACATGAGTAAATAGCACATCACTGGAACAGATGTAGGCTTTTTGTACATATACTGTATTTTGGCAAAGATTTCATGGATAAAATAAGATTAAAAATCTCCAAAAAGTTTAAAAATATAATCAGATTTTACAACACATATTAACATACTCTATTGAGCTAAAAAAAAGAAAAAGAGAAAATGTATTAAAAATGTATTTAACATAAAATAATTTTTTTAAATAAAAATAGTTTGTCTTTATTTCCAAAGTGTTTTTTTTATTTTGGTGGGTCTCAGATTTTGTGTGAATGTTTTGCATTTACATGTAATAAACACATTTGTTTTAATTTAGTTTAATAAAATTTGAATCTGAGTGTCCTCTGAGTTTTATATTTTTATCTTGTGTACTTTGTTCAAGGAAAATATTTGGAATTAAAAACATCACACAAAACCTTTTTGTGGGTGCATTCTTTGTAGCAGAACCATTTTCTAGCATTCCACTCTAATTATTTTCTTTTGGGATACATTACTTTCTAGCCTTGATGCCAAGTGTCATAGCAGAAAATGCGTGTCAGGTTGCCAGTAAGAAAAAAGCGATTTAAAAAAATATATATGTAGTGTGTGTGGAAAGATTACAAAATACTCTGGGTCAGTTACTAGGGGGAACATTTTTGCATAAAATATATTGCATATATTGCATATATTGATTTTTACAGTAGTGTTCAATAGAAAAATTTTCCTGCACTCTTCTCCTATTTGGAAGATTAGTATTTCACTTCAGACAAACAGGAAGTAACATGTTAAATGTTAAATTCCCCATCATCCACAGACGAACCTGAATGACAAGATACATGTAAAAATCGAAATGTTTAAAACATGGGTCATACGAGGAAATTATGCTGGCGTCTGGGTGTGGATTTCACTAATGCTTTACATTAAAAACACCCAAACTACAATGTGCACACTCAGCTGGACTAAGATGAAGGTCTCAGGTGCTCACTCCTGGCTTCTCTTATTGTTCCTGGTCCAAAGTGACAGAAACCAGGTTTCAGGTAAGACCGACAGTATGCTTCAGTTCTGTTAGAAACTACTTAAACCAAGTGCTCCATCATTTTGTGTTATTTTTGAAACTGTGGTTGTATGTATGAGAAGTATGTTTAAAAAAAGTAGTAGAAAGTAGAATTGTTTTTTTTATTAGTAGTACAAAACAATTAAATATGGACATAAATTTGTGTGAAAGAGAGCAATGGACTTTAACATTTAACATTTGTGAGAAAATACAGCAAATCTGTCATCGTTTACTCACCCTCAGTTGCTGGTAGCCATTGACTATAACAGTATGAAAAAAAATCGATGAGGACTAGAAACTGGTTACCCATTTTTCAAAATATCTTCTTTTGTGTTCAATAGAAGAAATAAATTCAGGTTTGGAGGTGAGAATATGATGACAATTTTCATTTTGGGGTGAACTATCCAACATTTTGTGTTCTTTTTTGACATTGGTTGTGTGTATGAGGAGTATGTTTAGAAGCAAAAAATAAATTGAGAAATAAATAAAGATTATTTACTAATAGTACAAAACTATTAAATCTGGACATAGATTTTTGTGAACGAGAGCAGTGGATATTAAAATTGTGAACTGATGTTTTCTATTTTTATGCACATTGCATTTGGACCAAAAAGTATTAATATTAAGTTTTTGCATGTTAGACAATTCGCATGCCATCAATCACATGGTTAAGGTCTGAAAAGATTAAACTATTTCTGTTTTTTTTAATGCAAATACAGTCACACATATTGTCAGGTCTACTTATAGTTTCTAATTTATCAAAAACAAGGGGAAACGTTTGGACAGCACATATTTTATTTTTTCTTTACTTCTTTACTTTTTCCTTCTTTAGTCACATCCCTTATACAATGTAAAAAAAAAATAGCTCTATTTCTGCAGCTGAGAAATGACGATATGACTCTGAAAAAGGATATGAATTTTCTGATGTCTTCAGTAAACTCATAAATAAATTCCTTTTCAATACAATCAAACTGTTAGCTGCAAATCCATCCAGGTGTGTTCCAATTTGTGTAATGCATTACCAGATGCAAAGCAATGTCAGACAAAGGAAAAGCACAAACAGTTGACACACTGCACTGTATGACTAGATGAAGGAATGCAGCTGCAGAGCATCAGATCTGTATTTTACAAAAGGAAAGCCCCAGAAAAGCAAAGGATAAACATCTTTGCTAAATGAGCTTTCTGTGTTCATGTCTTGTATCTTTCAGGCCAGTGTTCAGTACCCACAGCACTAGTCTGTTGTCCTGGAAAGAATAGCCAATGCCAAAGTGGTGGGTGTTTTTGTGATGAGTCCTGCGTCATAAACAGGGACTTCTGTGCTGACTACGAACATAAGTTACATAATCACATAACTGAATGCCAGAATATTAAGTATATTGTAATTTGCTTAGCCAGTATTATAAATTAAACTCAGGACAGTTTTAGAAACAGTTTTGGTGGAAAACATTGAGGTACAGAAATGCTGTAAAAATGGAATAAACTGTAAATTAAACAACAGATTAATTCTTAAAATTAAAGTTACAAAAATTATTCAGTCAAGAGCAGTGAGTGATTTTGTCTTTTGTTGGTAACATTAATTAACAATAACCAATCATTAATTAACATTGTTAAGACTTTTTAATACTTATTAAGGGCCTTAATTTGATCTAAATTGATTGATCAACTTTTAATACTTTTTAAGACCCCGCGGACACCCTGAAAAAAGAGACACAGGATAAATGTTTGATATCATTATTTAATCACATTGGAATCGAAAAGAATCAGAATCGATAAGCAGAATCGGAATCAGAATTGATCAAATTCAAACGATACCCAACCCTAGTCACCACCAACTCCATTACTTACCATCCTTCTCACTGTCATCATCACCCACCTTAACACTATTTTCTTCATCTACATCATCAACAACTACAGCACCATCTTTGCAGACATCGCCAATCTCATCAGCAACGTCACAACCTGTTTCAACATCCTCATCATCATCACCAACTTCCCTCCAACCTTTACAACCCTTAGCATCATCATCCTCATCACAGTCATTACCAACACCAACCTATATACCATCTTCATCATCATCAACACTAATATCATCACCAACCATACTATCTTCACTATCCCCACCATTGTCTTCATCAATAAACTCACAACCATCATTACCTCCAGCAGCAACACCATCATCCCCTTTTTCTCCACCAATCTCATTGACTTCACCAGTTACATCACCATCTTCATCATCCTCACCTTTAATACCAACCATACCATTATTTCAGTCATCCTCACTGTCATCACCAACTTCACCACCACCATCATCATCACCAAACTCTCCATCATTCTCAGCATCATCTTCACCACCGTCATCATCATCATTCTTGTGACATGACATGACATCCACATCACATAATAGCTGCTCTATATAAATATCATCTTTGTGAATATTATGTGTTTTACAGAAATCTCATTTCCTGAACATGTTACTAAATGGAAATGTGTTTTTTCACTAGGTGGCACTACAGCATAAAACATGAGTAAATAGCACATCACTGGAACAGATGTAGGCTTTTTGTACATATACTGTATTTTGGCAAAGATTTCATGGATAAAATAAGATTAAAAATCTCCAAAAAGTTTAAAAATATAATCAGATTTTACAACACATATTAACATACTCTATTGAGCTAAAAAAAGAAAAAGAGAAAATGTATTAAAAATGTATTTAACATAAAATAATTTTTTTAAATAAAAATAGTTTGTCTTTATTTCCAAAGTGTTTTTTTTATTTTGGTGGGTCTCAGATTTTGTGTGAATGTTTTGCATTTACATGTAATAAACACATTTGTTTTAATTTAGTTTAATAAAATTTGAATCTGAGTGTCCTCTGAGTTTTATATTTTTATCTTGTGTACTTTGTTCAAGGAAAATATTTGGAATTAAAAACATCACACAAAACCTTTTTGTGGGTGCATTCTTTGTAGCAGAACCATTTTCTAGCATTCCACTCTAATTATTTTCTTTTGGGATACATTACTTTCTAGCCTTGATGCCAAGTGTCATAGCAGAAAATGCGTGTCAGGTTGCCAGTAAGAAAAAAGCGATTTAAAAAAATATATATGTAGTGTGTGTGGAAAGATTACAAAATACTCTGGGTCAGTTACTAGGGGGAACATTTTTGCATAAAATATATTGCATATATTGCATATATTGATTTTTACAGTAGTGTTCAATAGAAAAATTTTCCTGCACTCTTCTCCTATTTGGAAGATTAGTATTTCACTTCAGACAAACAGGAAGTAACATGTTAAATGTTAAATTCCCCATCATCCACAGACGAACCTGAATGACAAGATACATGTAAAAATCGAAATGTTTAAAACATGGGTCATACGAGGAAATTATGCTGGCGTCTGGGTGTGGATTTCACTAATGCTTTACATTAAAAACACCCAAACTACAATGTGCACACTCAGCTGGACTAAGATGAAGGTCTCAGGTGCTCACTCCTGGCTTCTCTTATTGTTCCTGGTCCAAAGTGACAGAAACCAGGTTTCAGGTAAGACCGACAGTATGCTTCAGTTCTGTTAGAAACTACTTAAACCAAGTGCTCCATCATTTTGTGTTATTTTTGAAACTGTGGTTGTATGTATGAGAAGTATGTTTAAAAAAAGTAGTAGAAAGTAGAATTGTTTTTTTTATTAGTAGTACAAAACAATTAAATATGGACATAAATTTGTGTGAAAGAGAGCAATGGACTTTAACATTTAACATTTGTGAGAAAATACAGCAAATCTGTCATCGTTTACTCACCCTCAGTTGCTGGTAGCCATTGACTATAACAGTATGAAAAAAAATCGATGAGGACTAGAAACTGGTTACCCATTTTTCAAAATATCTTCTTTTGTGTTCAATAGAAGAAATAAATTCAGGTTTGGAGGTGAGAATATGATGACAATTTTCATTTTGGGGTGAACTATCCAACATTTTGTGTTCTTTTTTGACATTGGTTGTGTGTATGAGGAGTATGTTTAGAAGCAAAAAATTAATTGAGAAATAAATAAAGATTATTTACTAATAGTACAAAACTATTAAATCTGGACATTGATTTTTGTGAACGAGAGCAGTGGATATTAAAATTGTGAACTGATGTTTTCTATTTTTATGCACATTGCATTTGGACCAAAAAGTATTAATATTAAGTTTTTGCATGTTAGACAATTCGCATGCCATCAATCACATGGTTAAGGTCTGAAAAGATTAAACTATTTCTGGTTTTTTTAATGCAAATACAGTCACACATATTGTCAGGTCTACTTATAGTTTCTAATTTATCAAAAACAAGGGGAAACGTTTGGACAGCACATATTTTATTTTTTCTTTACTTCTTTACTTTTTCCTTCTTTAGTCACATCCCTTATACAATGTAAAAAAAAAATAGCTCTATTTCTGCAGCTGAGAAATGACGATATGACTCTGAAAAAGGATATGAATTTTCTGATGTCTTCAGTAAACTCATAAATAAATTCCTTTTCAATACAATCAAACTGTTAGCTGCAAATCCATCCAGGTGTGTTCCAATTTGTGTAATGCATTACCAGATGCAAAGCAATGTCAGACAAAGGAAAAGCACAAACAGTTGACACACTGCACTGTATGACTAGATGAAGGAATGCAGCTGCAGAGCATCAGATCTGTATTTTACAAAAGGAAAGCCCCAGAAAAGCAAAGGATAAACATCTTTGCTAAATGAGCTTTCTGTGTTCATGTCTTGTATCTTTCAGGCCAGTGTTCAGTACCCACAGCACTAGTCTGTTGTCCTGGAAAGAATAGCCAATGCCAAAGTGGTGGGTGTTTTTGTGATGAGTTCTGCGTCATAAACAGGGACTGCTGTGCTGACTACAATCAGACATGCATTCAGCGTAAGACTAAATACTCTCAACATAAATAATAAGCAGTCATTATAAGCAGCTCTACGGTGCCTAAAAAAGACAAATCTTTAACATTTCTATGAGACATTATTCTTTAAACAAGAACATATCATAATGTACAACACACTGTAATAAAAGTTAACGTCGATTTAAGTTTCCACAAGTTAGAGAGGATAACTGGTATCTCAACATTAATCAGTAACTAGATCACATATTTGGAAGTGATTAAATGTACAAAGACACTGGAGTCTCAGTTCAGTCCTTATCTGAAACAGATACTAGCTTACTAATTAACTAAATGAATTAATGATATGCAAACTACAATCCTGCATCTGTTTATTCTTTTGTGACAAACCGGAATTAAAACATTCCTAAATATAAATGAATATTATTTGATTTTCTTATCATCAACAACCTTAGCACATTCTTCACTATCCTTTATATCATCTTCATTAACCACACTCTCGTTTTCACCGTTCTCATCAGCATCCTTATCAACCTTAATATCACCAACCTCACCACCTTTATCTTCCTCAACATCAACCTCACCACCATCTTCATCCTCCCTACCTACAACCAACCAATCACCAACATCATCACCACAAACCTCACAACCATCTTCATCAACATCACCAACAACCAACCGATCATCATCACCAACATCAGAACCACCTTCTTCTTCATCCCCACCACCAACCTCTGCATCTTCATCAACATCCCAGCAGAGAAGTAGATTATACCAGTTATTGAAAATGCTAAAGTGCAAATAATGTTTTTGCAAAAAATTTTGTGTAGATATTGAATATATTTCCATTCTTGTCATTTCAGTTCATTATAATAGAATAGAATAGAATAGAATAAACCAAATAATGCAGATGATAACATATAAAGTCATCTTTAGAATTCCTTGGAGTAAATAAATCGCATAATTTCAATCATTTTCAGAAAACATCAGTGCAATCACAGTCTTCCACATGCGTGTTCGCTCAGGAGCCAGTGAGGAGGCAATGCTGAAGGCTGTGCGGGATGTAAGTGATTTTTAAAAAATAATTTTCACTAGAGCATCACTGTTTGCTTAAATCTGGGTAATTTGTCACCAGTGCTGGGTAAATGTCTTCTGAATACTAGGCTGCTACAGATACTATTTACTATTTGCAACAGATTACATGACTAAAAATATAATTTGCAAATCAATCTTTTAGATTATGTAAAAGGTGTATTTTGATTTAAATATATTTGAATGGCATATGATCTACAGTAACTAATGCAGCCTTGCTTACTGTGGTCCTTTCAATCTCTGCTTCATTGTATTGATGCATTTTTTCCCCATCTGTTTATACCTTTAAGACTTTGTTTTTGACTGATCTAAGTGGGTTGACCTGTTAACACATTTACAATAAGCTTCAATAGAGTTATTCCTGTAGCTCCTAACTGTAGAGCATGTTGAAACGCAAGAAAACGGTTTTAAAAATGCAGAATACAACAAGCACAGTCTCTCCCCTCAGTACCACAAGGTCAGCAATTTGAATTATATTTAAAAAGGTTTTGGTCTGAAAAGAGCTGATTTCTGTCATTTGTTTATTTAATTTATTTTATTGTTTTATCATATTTATTCAAGTAAGTTACAATTAACTGTAGCAATTGTTTT
This sequence comes from Sinocyclocheilus rhinocerous, assembly GCF_001515625.1. NCBI lineage: Eukaryota > Metazoa > Chordata > Actinopteri > Cypriniformes > Cyprinidae > Sinocyclocheilus > Sinocyclocheilus rhinocerous. The sequence continues at coordinate 62,776 of NW_015634469.1, forward strand.
GGCTGTTACTTTGCACATTGTACATTTTGGTAAGTGAGAGCTTATTTTTAGGGATGATAATATTTGGCACACTTATATTAGATAACACTATGAGTATTATCCCTGTTTCCTTTCTGGCTTTAGTTCATTCTCCACCTCAAGGGCTTGATGAGGAAACAGCAATGTGAAGACTGCAGTCTACGAGTGCTAAACATCAGTCAGAAATATCACTGATAACATCAAGTCAAATATATGTTTTTCAGTAGTTAATCATTATTACCTGACCTTCCTCCACGTGTTTGTTTAAGACTCCTGGTGTGTAAATGGTGTCACTAGATGGCGCTAGAGGACCAAACCTGTAATGGAAATCAGAGAGGATTGTCTAATCACTGTCTAACCTTCATTCAAATTTTAATACAGAGCTGCTATAAATGTCAATCAATTTAGTATATTCTTATTTAAATTAGATTTATATTAGCAATGTATATTAGAATGAAACGAAACAAGGAATCTTAGGATGATTATATCATAAATGTTGTTTCAAAAGATAGGATAGATAGCATAATAATACAATAACTGCCTGTTTCTCAAATAGTCTTATTAGGAATCTTTATTTCCGTAGCGTAAAAATTATTTAACCCACATCCAACTGATTTCCCACAACAAAAAGGAGAGTTTTAAGAATAGGCTACTTTTATTGTCATAGGCCTTTTTGAATTCAAAGCTGAGTGTTGTAGTTTGTTGTTGTCCAATGTATTTAATAGTAGCAGCATATATCATGAAGCAGAAAATAATAATTGTAAAAAAAACTGATATTTTGGACTTAAATTTAATTATCATTTGCTTAATAAAACTTTGTGAATGCCCTCTTATTTTTCATCATATATGATGTTAATAATCATGAAGCAGAAAATAATAATTGTAAAAAAAACTGATATTTTGGACTTAAATGTAATTATCATTTGCTTAATAACACTTTGTGAATGCCCTCTTATTTTTCATCATATATGATGTTAATAATTATGATTCAAATTATTTTGATGGCAGTGTTCAGTGGAACAAAACCGTCTTCCGCTCTCTACTCATATTTGGGACATTAAAAATGCTTCAGACAAACAGGAAGTACTGTTAAATGTTAAATTCCTCACTGTAAACACATGAACCAGGATGACCAGATCAAATGTAAAAAGATACACTTTCAAAACATGAGGTAGTAACAGGAATTTAAATATACTTTTGCCAGTGGGGGCGTGTTTCACAAATGATCTGTTTAAAAAAAATCACCCAAACCACCATATTCACACTCAGCTGGATTCAGATGAAGATTTTATGCACTCATGCCTGGCTTCTCTTATTGTTCCTAGTCCAAACTGACAGGACTCAGGTTTCATGTAAGACAGACACTGAGCTTCACATAATGTTCTGTGAGAAACTACAGCAAACAAAAATCTTCCAGGATCTTATGTTGTACATTATTTTGTGTCATTTTTGTGTGTATTAGAATGATATAAAATGCTACAAAAGTTGATTCATAAAAATACAAATGCTACAAATGTTGACTAATTTCATACATTTATACTTAACAATGAAATATGTCAAGTGTAGAAAGGACAAAAATAAAATAAAGGAGAAAGAGATGTACGTGTTTATATATATATATATATATATATATATATATATATAAAAAACACTTTTTGCCAAAGCAGTGCAGCGAACCTAAAATTGTGAACTGATGTTTTCTGTTTGTATAATAAATACATTTAAACCAAATATTATTGGTAGTACGTTTTTTATATATATATCTTATTATAATTGTATTCAGGGGTTGCTAAATAATATATAAAAAATGCATTCATTTACAATACAAAAGAGTAATTTCTAAATCTTAATGCAATAAGTTAAATAAGAAGTTAGTTGTTAATAAAAAAGTATATTACTCAATCAAACAATGCAAATATTGTTCTGTGTCCAAATGGTTTAAACTCCAGTAAATAATTGCCCTTTTAAACACAATCAAGGTGCAAATCTATCCAGGCGTGTGTTAGGTGTCATATGACACATTCCCACATCCAAAGTAACATCAGACAACAACAACAAAAATCATCTGACACCATGTGTTACACGTCTAGACGGAGGAATGTAGCTGTGTTGTGTCAGATCTGTAATTTTACAAGAGGAAACCCCTAGATATTTGTGAAGTGAGCTTTCTATGTGCTTTCTTTCAGCCCTGTGTTCAGTACCCACAATGCTCTGCTGTACTGGCAGGAATGACAAATGTCATCAAGGATCATGTTTTTGTGATGAGTTCTGCCAGTCTAACTGCTGTCCCGACTACATTCAAACATGTATTCTACGTAAGACATAATATACACCCTATAATATAATCAGCTCAACCGTGCCTAAAAAAAGACACATGCAGATTATTTCCATAAAAGACAATTTTCAAACAAAAATTCCATTGCAATTGTAAACTTAAGTAATTTGTAACTTACATAAAAAAAGGTGAAATATAAGTATTAAGCAACACAAATCAGCACATAATTACTTGTAGTGAAGTGAACACACACCCAGAGAAGTGGGCAGCCATTTTTGCAGTTGGGGGTTCGGTGCCTTGCACCTCGGTCGTGGTATTGAAGGTGGGAGAGAGTGCTGTACATTCACTCCCCCCACCTACAATCCCTGCCGGTACGAGACTCGAACCCGCAACCTTTGGGTTACACTCCCTAACCATTAGGCCACGACTTCCCTAATTAATACTTGAGTTAATATTAGTACTTGAATTAATATTACACAAACCAAAAGCTGCATGAATTTATTTGTTCTTTAATATTTAATATAATAAATCAGAATTCACACATTTTTACATCTGCATAAATTATTTTTTTATATTTACTGAATCTTTATCACCAACCTTAGCATATTCTTCAACATCCTCATCTTTAACTTCTCAATCACCCTCATCTTCACCTTCATCAACCATACCAACACTTTCACCATCTTCAGCATCAGAAACCACATCAGCTTTATCTTCCTCACCATCATTTCCAACCTCACCATCATTTTCACCATCCTCACAATCAAGACCAACAACCTCACCACCGTCGTCATCATCATCACCAACCTCAGCACCCGAGACACACACAACCCAGAAAGGTAAACTGCATATTTATATATAAATAGTTGCTTAAATGATATTCGCATTCAGCATTTGCTATAGTATCATTTATGCAAATACAGATTACATACAAATACAAATCCAAATACATTTCAAAGAAACAGCAAGTAACACACTGACGTAAGGGTCAAAAATTTAAATAGAAAGACTGAAATTGTAAAACATGCTCCAATAATTTAATTTAGAACTTAGAAAAATCAGTTTTTAAAGTGTAGATATTGTTTACATTTTATTGCTCAGTTCAGTAGAATAGAATAGAATAGAATAGAATAGACACGAAATAGAAAGACTGAAATTGTAAAACATGCTCCAATAATTTAATTTAGAACTTAGAAAAATCAGTTTTTAATAGATATTGTTTACATTTTATTGCTCAGTTCAGTAGAATAGAATAGAATAGAATAGAATAGAATAGACACAGTAATATGGAATTCTGGCTAAATTCAAAATGGTAGCTATATGATGCAGAATTTCTTTCGAATAAATATTTTTTTATATTTTTATTGTCCATAACTTTCAGAAAATACCAGCATGATCACAGTCTTCCACATGCGTGTTCGCTCCAGAGCCAATGAAGAGGCAATGCTGAAGGCTCTGCAGGATGTAAGTGATTCTTAAAAATTATTTTCATTAGAGCACTGAAAACTAAGGTAGTACAGATATGACAATTTGCAATTCATTACATGACTAAAAATATAATAACTTAATCTTTTAGAAAGGTGTATTCTGGTCTAACTGATGCAGTGAGTCTTGAATTATTGTGCACTCCATGTTCAGTATATGGCTGCCTTGCAATTGTTTACACTTTTAAGACTTGTTGTTCCGCTGTATTTTTTGACAGTGGTAGCAAATAATTCATTTGGTAAGTTACAATAAACCATTGATATTTTGGTAAGGGATTTCAAAGAGAGGGGGTTTGAATGCTGATTAACATTAATAGTTTCATAACACATGCTCCAACAAGCGCATTTTAGATACTGTGAGTATTATCATCTGTTTCTTTTCTGGCTTTAGTTCATTCTCCACCTGGAGGGCTTGATGAGGAGACAGAAATGTGAAGAATGGAGTCTGCGAGTGCTAAACATCAGCAAGAAACATCACTGACCATAACATCAAATCATATTTACTATATCAGACCATCAGAACCTCTGTGAGAATAAGTAGTTAATCATTTTTACCTGACCTTCAGCATCTGCTCTCTCTCCCTCCACGTGTTTGATGAATACTCCGCGCTGTGTAAACGGTGTCACTAGATGGCGCTAGAGGACCAAACCTGTAATGGAACCTCGACTGATGTGCGTAACTCACTTTCTCTATGGTTTTAGTGTTATAAGCTATTTTATTATAAAGTTTCTGTATATCTTTGAGGTTATTATAACTAATCTCAATCAATCTAGTATATCATTAGCATGTAATAAAAACTTATTTTGTTAATATTTAAAACTAAATAAAAGGCTACTGTCACACCGTTTAATATGATTATTTTGTTTTGTAGAGCTGTTGATAAAAAAAAGAGTATCAAGTCTAAAGGTGATAACTGAACAAACAAGAAAACTAAACCCTTATTGTGTGTTTATAATTACACACTGCAGTTGCACAAAGGAGGCACTAAATACATGTTTCTATCCAAAATACAAATTGTAGTGTGATGTTTGTGTGGCTACTGCTTCAACAATTGTGCAACCATTATTTACAGAATATTCTTGGGTAAGATGTAAACTTACTCAAAGCCAAATACCACAAAAACTGTTTAAAACTTTAAAAAGTCCCATTTCATCAAGAAAAGAACATGCCCCAATAAATTTATACAATTTATTAATTGTAGTATTTGTTGGCCAAAACAGTGGTTTGATATTTCTGCTTCCCTTTGCTGTTTCATAAAATGTTATATAATTGGTTTTGTTTAAATTTTGTTTTAAGTTTACACTATTCATTATTTTGATAAAGTACACAATAACATGATCCCTAAAATGTAAATGGTCACTATTATTTTCAATCTTGAGGGCATTAAATTAAATGGTCACTATTTGTAAAAAAAAATCTTTATGGCATTTATTTGGTAAAGTTTTTTTTTTTTTTTTTTGTCAACTCGAAACATTTCTTGTTTTGTTAGCTTGTCTTGGCCCCTTCTGTGAAGTTGTGGAGGTATGATCAGGTCAAAGAAGTGAGATGGTCAGCTCAGCTCTGCCCCCGGGCTTCAACATGTCTTCAAAGAACAGCGGGCGGATAGATTAAATTAAGACAGGTCAGGCTCTTCCTCGGGTCAGGATGCTTCTCTCTTGACCCAGGATACGCAGCTGCCCTCCAAGAAACCATTTCTGAGTCCTGGTCAAATATCAGCCACTGATATCCCAACAATTGGATGTGTTTGCCACTACAGATTACTGTTATAAAACAGTAAAACACCAGAGATTTTATGTACATTTCAATGTATTACAATTACAATTTTTAAGGCACTATTTCTTTGTAAAGCTGTTTTAAAACAATAATGTGGAAATACTGTGAAAAGCACTATAAAAATAAAACTAACTTGGCATGTATTTAATCAAACTCCTTACAAACTCCCCCACTCACATTGACTACATTAAATAGTAGCTTATAGTAGCAGGTTAAACTGTCTGAAAATGCCAACGAAAAAAGACAAATCATTTTGAGCTGCATTTTATTCAATAATTTATTATGTAGAATCGTAATTTTCTTATTATTTTCATTTGGTAACTCAATGCAGACATAGTGTGTGTTGTGTGTTGTCAAGACACAGTGACAAGATAAACCCACTAAATAATTCATTTATCCCTATTTTAAGTTTATTTTCAAAGCAAATCAGACCTGCTTTGAGTTAACAACACTCAAACACTCCGATTTCAACGCTTGCTGTGCAAAAACTATTGGTGGCAGAGGGGAAAGTGCAGTTTAGAAAAAAATGTGTTAATCTCAATTTGTAACATTACCAAGGGGCAACATGTATATTGAAAATAGCAGAGGACCTAGGACAGATCCTTGTGGCACTCCATATTTTACTGGTGATAATTGAGATGACTGGACCAACTAATAACATTAATAGTGTTTAAAAATCATTTAACATGGTTCAAAAAGAACCTATGAAATAGTTCAGAATCACTGTGATTTTACCCAAAAATGACTTAAAAATGCAGCGATTAATCGTAACTTTTCAGTTTTAGAGGGCTGCATTTTATAGTGTAGAAGCACATATTATGATGATGCCGGATCATAATAGATTATAAACCAGTGCCTTGAGGCCTCAAACTTTTCTAACACCTGAATACAAGCCACTGCAGATGTATAGCCGATACATAAACAGCACTTTAAGTTATGCCAGTGATATCTGCCACAATGTTCATAATACTACATTATCTCTTTTACAATGTAGGCCTATAACATATGCTGTAATACACTTTATATCTCATAATTGTGATGTACTTTCACATTATTTTCACAGCACTCCAATCCGTCCTTGGTAAGTACCCATTCCATGGAGTTTGATGCTCAGGTCACTTCGACATCTCCAGCTCCATTCGCTTCTCCGGGCCACCATCAACCGAAGAGCCCTTGATTTGCTTCTGAAACTCGAGGAAACTCAAAACTTCATATAGGGAGGGGTGCAAATAGCAAGTTGTTGGAGCGTTACCGAAGATTACACCGCTCTCTCCCTTTCTCTCTCAATCTGGCTTTCATGATCTGGCCTGCAGAATGTCGTCAAAATGAAAAGCGTATGTTCTCATTAAAGGCACCCCCCCCCCCCCCCCCCCCCCCCCCCCCCCAAAAAAAAAAAAAAAAAAAAAAAAAAAATATATATATA
>NW_015634469.1:69760-137440 GCF_001515625.1 Sinocyclocheilus rhinocerous
TCTCTCTCTCTCTCTCTCTCTCTCTCTCTCTCTCTCAATCTGGCTTTCATGATCTGGCCGGCAGAATGTCGTCAAAATGAAAAGCGTATGTTCTCATTAAAGGCATCCCCGGCCATCCTTGCTAGATGCAATTGACGTTAATTCACAGCACCGATAAAGTCTAAGGTTCCATGCGTCCTCGCCGCTCTGGGTCGAAGATGTAAGATCACACGGGGTCAGCAAGAGGTTGAAATTAGACGAGCGCTCTCCGCGCGCATTTTTCGCCGCTTTCTGCACGGATCAAATCCCGTACACGGCGGTCCCCTGCACCGCATCCCTGCCTTCTGCCTTCTGCTTGATTAAATCTAACCTCTCCACATAAAAAAAAAAACCTTCGAGCACACATCGTATAACCTTACTTCCTAATACTGATTTTGTCAAAACAAATGTAATTATAGGGCTGCGTTTGTTAATTTGTCAATTCACCTTGCAATTGCTGGTAACTTTGCTCACAGGGGTCACTGAGAGAGAAACTGCTGCTCTTGCAATTAAAATGGTCGCCAACGAACACAACACAGTAAGTTGCAAATTAATAAGGCTATTGACATACTATTGGAAGTTGACTTTAAAAATTAATAGTTTCAATATTCAAATGCATTTAGAGCATATAAACTTTTTTTACACTCTTAAATAATGTGTTGCCAAATAACCCAAAAGACATCTAAATTAACTGGTTTTATTCAAATCCAGTGTTTACACTCAGTGTTTACATTTTCAATAACATCTTCAATGAATTTTACAAGCAATATATTTTTTTTTATGTCAACAGAAATATGTTTGGCCTTCTGATATAGACTTTTTATTTGACTTTGTTACAGATCTGCTTATATAACATATAATACGCTTAGATGTATAATATTGTTGAATAATATTACAATTTAAACATTATTTCTGTTGTAATATATTTTAAAATGGTTTTTTTTCCTGTAAGGCAATGCTGAATTATCAGTAGTCATTCATTTAGTCTTCAGTGTCACATGATCCTTCAGAAATCATTAATATGCAGAGTTGCTGCTCAAAAGATTTCTAATGATAATGGTTGTACTGCTTAATATTTATTGGAAACCATGATACATTTTTTTCATGTTTATGAATTTAAAGTTTAAAAGAACGGCATTTATTTGAAATAGGATGTTTTGTAATAATGTAGAAATCTTTACTGTCACTTTTGATTAATTGAATGCATTCTTGCTGAATAAAAATTTATTCAATTCAATTAAATTCTGTAAAAAAAAAAAAAACTTTCTCACCACAAACTTACAATAGCATATATATATATATATATATATATATATATATTTTTGGCATAAAAGAAAAATCTATAATTTTGACCCATACAATGTATTTTTGGCTATTGCTACAAATATACCCCAGCGACTTAAGATTGGTTTTGTGGTCCAGGGTCACAAATATGTGTGTGTGTGTGTGTGTGTGTGTAAAATCCCCCATGTTCTTAGATTCTTCGGTTAAATGTGTTTTGTGTAGAATCTCCTTTAATGATGCATGAGAAATCTCTGGTACTAGTATACTGACGTGTGTCTTGTCTCAGATGCTGTTTTCCTCCTCAAAGTCGATTTTGTCAGCGGCTGGGCCTGCGTTGCATTTTTGCTTTGAGGGGTCAGTGGAGGTCATAAACTCTTTGTACGGATCCTTCTTGCTTTCATCATACTGAACAAAACCTTTAAACAGAGTCAGAACCAGGAAGGAGTAGAAGCACATCACAAACAGGATGTAGTAGTAGGCGTTGTCGTTGGATCTCCTGCTTGTTGTGGCGAGATCCGTGGAGGTCGGGGCTGTAGTGTTCGTGTTATCTTGGGAATCCTGATGGTTCGTCTCAATTTCCTTCAGAATGGCCTGTCGGCACCTGGCCAGCAGGGCGAGAAGCAATGTGTGGTTCGTTGTAGCGCCACCTAGGGGCATGTTGATACTAATACTGAGGTCAGATTCAAGGTTTCAGTCTCTCAAGAGGAAACAGATGCTGTAACTTCACCAAATTTCATCTGTTTGTCAAAAAGACGATTCCTTGACCTTGAGCTGTGAAAAAAACAGAGCATACAGAGTTCAGAGCATTCGCTTTATGTCCATGAACATCACTGATATTTTCACAAAGACTTGCTGATACTGATGTAAAGGGCAGATATGGAGCTGCTGGAGCGCTATGGGATAGATTATCCGTGCCGTTCAGAAGTTGCTCTCTGATGGAGGCCTTTATTCCAGAATGTCAATGTATGACTGAAGTTCTTTTATTTTTAAGTAAGAAGCTTTAAAAAGGCTTCTGATTTCTTTTGTCACTCAACTTAACTGTAACGTTCAAACGTTGAAGCTTCAGTCCTGGACACGCTGAGTCACCCAATTATCAAATACAGCTCGTTTTGCTCCTTATACTTCATGTCAGTGAGACTTCAAGAGGATTTTGCTGAAGTTCATCCAGTGCATGGTGAGTTGGACTTGCTCTGATGATTATGAGGGTTTCTGTCTGTTTTGTGAACAACATGCAGTCTGACCAAAGAAAGAGAGAGAGAGAAATGATAGCAAGCGAGACGCTTTTGGAAAGGAATGCTGTCTGGCATGCAGTTGTTCTCTCACGGCCATGATAAGCACTCTTTATCATTTATGCTGTGATAAAGCCCTGCACCGCCACTGAACACCACTGCTGCTCAACATACAGGATCCTTAATGCTCTACTAAGGCTGACAACAGCAGTCTAGGTGAAATATAAATTACTTTAATGTTTACTATCAGTTAAACTGATGGTGTTAGAAATGAGGTCATGAGTTTGAATCCCAGGAAATGCATGAAATGATTTAAAGACTTTAAATAAAATGCGCCTTGAATGCAATGTAAATAGCTTGAGATAAAGCATCTGCATAAAACCATAACACAAAACAATTTGTAAATTTAAAAAAAATAATGTTCCCAACAATATAGCTCAGAGGTCCTGGTTGTGTTTAAAATCAGACATAAAGTGGAATCCCAACACAGTGCCAAAGTGCCTACTGTATCACATTTGATACACAAATTTCTAAAGCTTCTAAATGATTAACATGATCAAAACTTTGCAGAAAAAACCTGTTGTACGCAATCTACTACATGCCTTCTGTCAAGTTTATAAAATGCCTTTTAGTTTAAAAAACAACCTCCTTCAGGTCTTGGTTCACATGTGTTTTTACTGTGAAATCTTTTAGTTTTATAAAGTAAACATAATAACTTTTATATCGTTAGCAATATTTCAAGATTACCAATAACTGTACTGAAGCAACTTAGCTTTACTTCATTATGCATTTTTTGTTGTTGTTGTTTGTTTGTTTTTTAGAAGAAAAAAAAACATGTTAAAATTCAAGCATCAAATATGATCCATCAGGCTTTTGAGGAATGTTTATTAGTTAATCTCTCAATCATCATTGTATTGCACTGCATTGAATGTTTTGCCGATTATGCATTTTTTGTTGTTGTTGTTTGTTTGTTTTTTAGAAAAAAAAAAAAATGTTAAAATTCAAGCATCAAATATGATCCATCAGGCTTTTGAGGAATGTTTATTAGTTAATCTCTCAATCATCATTGTATTGCACTGCATTGAATGTTTTGCCCCCTACAATAAAAACGTGTGTGTGTGTGTGTGTACCTGTTTTTCTATTCTGTGTGTGTGTGTGTGTGTGTGTGTGTGTGTGATATACTCTTATAAAGATCTCACTGATTTACATTGCAAGTTATTGGAATTTCATCAGCCCTTCTTGGTCAAATAAATATAAGCAACTGCACAAAATTGCAGATTTTTGCTCAGTTTGGGCCTCTGAATGTATTCTCAATATATCACACTAATTGAGCCATTGAAACCTGATGTCTCAAATAGGATAAACATGCAAAAACAACCTGCAAACCTGCAAAAAAAAAAAAACCATCCTTTTTTTCCTATCTGAAGGTTTGAATAAAGTGTTTCATTTCAAAAAATTTAGTTTTCTGTAAAAAAAAAAATTAGCAAAAACAAAAAAGCAAAAAAAAAGTTTTCCATTTCAAAAATGTATTTTTTTTTGTAAAGACTGACTTACTATTATTTAGTAAGTCAGTCTTTACAGGGTTAAAAATAAATACTGACATTTGTTATTATTATCATGAACAATAAATCACAGCACAAAGCACTTTGTGGTTGGCATAAAGTACGTTTATCATCACTGCAAATGAACTCATATTTAATGTAATCTGTGTTATTTTTACTTTGTGTATTTCATGGGATTGGAGCATGAGGACGTCACACAACCTATCCGTGTTGGCATCTGTCTGATTTTGTTTGTAGTCTCTTCCAAGTGACAGATAAATTTACACCATAGAGTTTGATTGGATGTGTTTTCTACTCCCTTTAGTTATTTATTCGCTAAACAATTGCATGGTTAGTTGAATTTTCTCACTTGTATTTAGCTTTGTCTTTTTCCCCGTTGTCTGTGACCCATAAGAACGGACCTGCGACCCATTTTTGTGTCATGATCCACCAATTCAGAATGACTTCTGTAGATATCTGAGTGATAAGTAGGTCTGGACTGAGCTGTTCAAAAGTTGAACTTTTGAATGATTTGCTCTCCCATGTTTGCGCATGAGAACGAACCAAATTCCATGTCATCTGTTACTGCGAGAAACAGTCTCGTGTCTTTCATGTTTTTCTCCCTGTTGTTTTTTTTTTTTTTTCCCCAGTTTCTCTCCTCTTTCAGCCGTCTGTCTCAGAATGACGTGGGGGAGTGGGGAGTAACTCCTGCCCTGTCAGCTATGCTGTGATTGTCTACTGATTTCAAAGAGTGCAAGGGGTCAGAGGTTAAGTTGTCTCCAGTATATGTTATTGTGTCTGACACTAGGCTCCATGCTGGAAAAGCGAGCAAAAGAGAGGGACATTTCCATAGACATCCAGATTTTGGGGATGTGAAAAGCAAATGTAAAGACATAAAGGTGTGCTACATTAAATGTAATGTCCAAAAGATGGTTTAAACCAGCAAACCCCAGGGGATCTTTAAGCAGGCTCCAGGGGGTACTTGGAAAGATTTAACTGCTTTAACAAAGCCTATATAACAAAAATTATGACATTAAAATAAAAACACATGGACAAAATAGAAATTAAAAATAAAGTGGATAAAATTAATCAATAATAATCGTGCTTTTTTAAATTGCTGTGTAAAACATTCAGTTACCTTTTAAGGAAAGAAATCAAAATATGTCTACATTTTGACAATTTGTATGAATGATTTCTAAGGAACACATTTATGATCGTTTTCACACTTAAGCCTGGTACACGAGGCAAAAAGGGTTAAGAAACACATTTGGGGCATTTTAAAATGTACTATATTTCACTATACTAAACATGAACCTATACTTGTCAAAAATATACACTCAATTGCACACATTAATACACAAGAAAAAGACCAGCTGAAAACACCTGATGCATTTATGAGAGAAAAAGAAAAAATGACTTTGTTCTTGTTCTCTGTTGTGTTTGGATGGTTTACAGCGCTCTGCTTTAGTCATTAACCCCATTAAGAGCTCCCTGGAGAGAAGGACTTTGTCATGAAAGAGAGTTTTTATGAAACTGACTATATTTCTAAATGAATAAAAGTGCTCTGTGAAGCTAAAGGCTGAATAAATCTGATCGTTATTGTGAACCGTCATGCTAATTCTCCTAAAACAGCATTTCATACATGGTTTATTATTTTATACAGGTGCAGAATGATTTTGAGAATCCTCTTTCAGCCGTCTGTCTCAGAATGACGTGGGGGAGTGGGGAGTAACTCCTGCCCTGTCAGCTATGCTGTGATTGTCTACTGATTTCAAAGAGTGCAAGGGGTCAGAGGTTAAGTTGTCTCCAGTATATGTTATTGTGTCTGACACTAGGCTCCATGCTGGAAAAGCGAGCAAAAGAGAGGGACATTTCCATAGACATCCAGATTTTGGGGATGTGAAAAGCAAATGTAAAGACATAAAGGTGTGCTACATTAAATGTAATGTCCAAAAGATGGTTTAAACCAGCAAACCCCAGGGGATCTTTAAGCAGGCTCCAGGGGGTACTTGGAAAGATTTAACTGCTTTAACAAAGCCTATATAACAAAAATTATGACATTAAAATAAAAACACATGGACAAAATAGAAATTAAAAATAAAGTGGATAAAATTAATCAATAATAATCGTGCTTTTTTAAATTGCTGTGTAAAACATTCAGTTACCTTTTAAGGAAAGAAATCAAAATATGTCTACATTTTGACAATTTGTATGAATGATTTCTAAGGAACACATTTATGATCGTTTTCACACTTAAGCCTGGTACACGAGGCAAAAAGGGTTAAGAAACACATTTGGGGCATTTTAAAATGTACTATATTTCACTATACTAAACATGAACCTATACTTGTCAAAAATATACACTCAATTGCACACATTAATACACAAGAAAAAGACCAGCTGAAAACACCTGATGCATTTATGAGAGAAAAAGAAAAAATGACTTTGTTCTTGTTCTCTGTTGTGTTTGGATGGTTTACAGCGCTCTGCTTTAGTCATTAACCCCATTAAGAGCTCCCTGGAGAGAAGGACTTTGTCATGAAAGAGAGTTTTTATGAAACTGACTATATTTCTAAATGAATAAAAGTGCTCTGTGAAGCTAAAGGCTGAATAAATCTGATCGTTATTGTGAACCGTCATGCTAATTCTCCTAAAACAGCATTTCATACATGGTTTATTATTTTATACAGGTGCAGAATGATTTTGAAAATGTTAAACATGATCCAGAAAAATAATGCAATTTGTTGTTTATTCCCACAAGCAAATGTAGAAGGATTATTAAAAAAGGAAAGAGGAAAGAGAAAGCAACAAAGACGGGAAATATAAAGACTGATGAAAGAATCCATTGTTTTTTTTTTAAAGGTAAAAAAAAATTAACATCACTAAACAATAACCTTGAAAGCAATTTATTTATTTTTTCTTATAAATAGTAAATAGTGCTGCATTTTACACATTATCCATCAACAATTAGATGCAGTCAAGAACCAAAAAAACATGAAGGTATAAAAACAACAAGCTAAAAAATAGGACATGAACATTGTGTTACAGAGACAGAACAAAGAACTTCAGCCGTAAAAATAAAGGTGACATCCATCCACATTATGAAATGCTTCATCATCTGGCATCTTTTCTTTGCATGAAAAACAATTTAAGTTTAAGGACAGATGATTTCGTGAGCAAGTGAGAACAGATGAGTGTTTTTTGAGGTATTGAGTGTGTATTGCACTTTCCTTGGGTTCGTTTGTGGCCTGTGTCTCTCTGAATGTTCAGAATAGCATACTACCATACTACTAATGTTTCAGTATGCACTGTGTATATTGTCTGCAATTTGTCTGCATGCAAAACTAAATAGTCGACCTTCTACACAATATTATATCCCACAATGCAATGCATTCGACTTGACTTTTCCTATTCCACTGTAACCAATAAACTAAGTATTTTATTTTTGGTTTCTTGACACGTCATCTGCCAAATCAAAGATGGTTTTACACTAAATTAGATTAAAAAATGCAACAGCATTTACAAGGTAGCATATTACAATTTGAAATTCATTGCATTATTTTAGCATATGTGACCCTGGACCACAAAACCAGTCTTAAGTCGCTTGGGTATATTTTTAGCAATAACCAAAGAAACATTGTATGGGTCAAAATGATCGATTTTTCTTTTATGCCAAAAATCATTAGGATATTAAGTAAAGATCATGTTCCATGAAGATATTTTGTAAATTTCCTACCGTAAATATATCAAAACTTAATTTTTAATTAGTAATATGCATTGCTAAGAACTTCATTTGGACAACTTTAAAGGTGATTTTCTCAGTATTTAGATTTTTTTTTTTTGCACCGTCAGATTCCAGATTTTCAAATAGTTATATCTCAGCCAAATATTGTCCTATCCTAACAAACCATACATCAATGGAAAGCTTATTTATTGATGATGTATAAATCTCAGTTTCGAGAAATTGACCCGTATGACTGGTTTTGGTGGTCCACGGTCACATATACTGTAGTATACAGTATGCATTAAGCAGTACAATAGTATTCCATTCTGAACATCACTTCTGTCTCATAATAAGGTATTTTGTGTGTGCTCAGATGACTGGTAATAAAGGGGTCTGTGTTACATAGTCTATCCGCACTACCGAGGGTCACACTCCATCGTTTAAGCCGGTGAAATGCCATCGGACACTTGAGTGCATTCCGTTTAGGTCAGCCTCTTTCTCTGTATGAAGAGGACCTGAGAGCGTTGTGCCGAATGTGAGCATGTTCTTGTCTATTTATACATTTATTTATGAATGAGAAATAAGGAAAGTTGGCACATCTGTCTTTTCCGAGCCCTTATTTCTTAAATATATCAACAAAATGTGTCTCAACCAAAGAGTCACCGTCAAGTTGTGTGTCACAAACCAGCCACTAAAGTGCGTCCGTCAGTGGACAGCTGATATCAGAGTATGACGCCACACTCTTCCCTGCCATTCAATGCTGTTTATAAGCACAGTCTTTGAGTTGTTTATTTGTCCTTTCCCTTTGTCCTCCTCGTGTCCCATGGCTTGTCACTCTTCAGGAAAGAGGTGGTAAGTGTCATCAGAACGTGCCTGCTCCAGAATGGGATGGATATATGGAGAGGCTGTTTCGTCCAGGTCTAAATTGTCTAAAACCCGTCTTCAGTCCTGGTCCTAAACCCAACCCAACCCCACCCACAATATCCCCCTCGTAAAAACAACTCAGTTGCACTTTGGACCCACAGGCGTTAGAGAGGACCGCCGTCACCGCTGGCCTCTCCTCTCAGTGCTCCTCGAGCGGGAGTTTGAGGAAGGATGGTCATTTTGGTCAAACATTCAAGAGGTGAAGGAGAGCTCAAGTGCAAGAGTTTACGGTCATCCATAGATCTCTTCATCTCCTTCCTGTCTGTCTTCATTCAGTCAATGCTGGGTTTCAGATGATGAAAGGCACCTGAAAGACATTCATTTAAGGTCAGGGCTATTATCTTTAGCTAAAAATAAAACAACTTGTGAAACAACATCTGCATTACTAGAAATTAAATAAATATTAACGGAAATAAAATAAAACTTATTTTATTTCAGTTAGGTGCCAAGACAACTTTTCTCATTTTCGTTTAGTTTAAGTACTAAAATAACTACAACTGAATAAACTAAAATTAATAAAAAAAATAAAAAAAAATAAAATTTAATTTAATTAAATTTAACACACAAAAAAAACTCATTACATTTATTACATTATATTAAGGTCTTGGAAGTCTACTGATGCCTCCTGGTGGGCTCCTAGTGGCAACCACTGACATAAGTATATGACTATATCGACATAGCCTTTGCCAAGAGAAAGAAAAAGAAATCAAAATATGCAAAAGCGAAAGATCCAACAAAACACAGTACATAATTGAGCGAGCCAGTGCGTGCCAATTCCACTAAAAAGACAGACAGAGGGAGAAATTAAGAGAGATTGAGAGAGGGGGAATGAAAAGAGAGCTGTCCTATATTCAGTTCTGTATGGATCAGAGTCAATGATCAACAGCAACTACAGATCTGACCCGTCTGAAACACATGTTTCTGATATCTGCCCGCCATGGGCCATTCTACTCCTATACGAGACCCCCACTAACTCCTCCACGGACCCCCAGCTCTGTGCTTAAAGGGTGCGGACCCCAGCAAATTAATGATATCAAGATGCAGTCCTGGACTGGGCACTCGACATGCAGGCCTGGTGTGCAAGTCCTCTGCTCCTCTCATTTCACTGCGTGTTTGAGTGGATCATGAACGATATCTTTGTTACCCAGAGCTCATTACATGGCTGGCTGACGGATGTCTGGAGCTGATGAGATATAGCTCATCTCACAGGGTCGTGAAAGGGCATGGGTTAAGCATCATAAACCACGGCAGTGTTTACCTGTGTGGCGGCCCAGCGGATTACAATGAACTAATGTAAACTCATGATTACGTCTCAGATTAAAAGACGAATACTTCACTGAAAATAATCTCAGTTGACGTTCAGATGATCGTGTTTCTCTACAGAATCAATGCAATTTTTTCAAAAGTTTCCTGGCTGAACTGTAGCGGTTAGCACGGTTATGTCGAGCTGTGGTGATGCAGTTCATCAAAATCATATGGCATGCATCAATAAAAGTGTCAAAAAGTGTAAAAGATAAAAATATAATTAAACGAAAAAGGGATGGATGTGACTAGTAGTAAAAGTAAGATTAAACAACAGCTAATGCACTTTTGAACTGTTGTTTAAAAAGTCTTGTGTGGTTGCGCAAACAAAACATTCATTAAAATGAATTGCTCTTTAGTAAAGAGATTAATTAAAGTCATCATGAAATGGAAATTCACTTATCTATTTTCTAAATGCATTTTATTGATCTAATTGTGAATGATTCATCCATACATATATTTTTATTTATTTATTTTTTGACCTTGTAATTTTTAATCACAATGTCATAACTCGACCGTACAGTAAAATGACAGACTTCTCTCTGGTGACATATGCAGGACTTCTCAAATTTTGTATGCATAAATCAAAACGCCCCTTTCTTACAATTGACTGCATTCAGATTTGCCTTCATCCAATCAAAAACCGATGAACTGAACTACATTTTTTCTTTTCGATTAATCCGCAAATTAAAATATAAAACTACTTATTTTATTTCAGCTAGTTGCAAAGGCAACATTTCTTATTTACATTTTTTTTACTTGATGTACTAAAATAAATACAACTGAATTAATAAAGATTAATTAATAAAGAATTAAAAAATGATTAAAGATATAGACATATAAAAAAAATCATGAAAACGACTGAAATGACTGAAACTTTAAATAAAATTTAAGTGAAAACAGAAAATATAAAAACAATTCAAAGTGATAATAGTATCTATAAAAGAACACAGCTACACATCAAATCCAAAAACGGAACTTTTTATGTTTCTACACCAAACTGAAATGTTTTTAGAACATAAACGTGTGGCTCTCTCTCTCACTACAGTACAAACAGTGCTGGTATTCACCTTACTCTGCCCATACTGGCTGTACTGGTAAGACGCCACGTGGTCCACGCTGTACCCGGGTGAAGTGTAGCTGGAGGGGCAGTAGGACTGGGAGCTGGGCAGGCCTGGCAGAGCCTCCAGTCTCTGAGAGGAGTGGCAGCTGGGAGCCATGCCTGTACTGGGCTCCAAACCGCCCGTCAACGGAGAGAGGGCAAAATCACTCTGCGGCTGGTGTGGCACTCCACCAGGATTCAACAGCCCCATCACCTGAGGAAAAAAAAAAGAACACAACACTTTAGAATGAGCTACTTTTTTAACAAGTAAATTGCTGAAAAGACTAGCCCAGACCAATGGATTTCCCTGCTGTTCAAGCTGGTTTATGCTGGTCAGCTAATACAGGTGCATGACCAAATTTTGATAACAGAGTGAGATCAGAAAACCACATTTAATTATCTACATGCTTACAAATCAGTTTTATGTGACAAACCAGGGTTATTATCCTTAACTAAAACTAAAATAAAAAACATTTTCAATAATATGTTTAAAGACACTGAAATAACACATAAAAATTTATTTTATTTCTCATTTGTATTTCAATCATTCTTATTTTTGTTTAGTTAGAGTTGAAGTACAAAAATAACTAAACAAGCCGTTTTATTAAATGTTTAGTCATGCAGGTATATGCATAATTTTAAGGCATATATACTTTTCACATCTTCTCACAGCACGGTCCATTAGTATTCAGAACTTCTCAAATTTACTTAAGAAAGAGTAAAATCATTTGTAAAAGTATTTTTAATACACATGGATTAACTTAAGATCTCAGATCTATCAGAATTCTTCATCTTCGCCAAATAAAACAATGAAAATGTGCTTTTGTTTTAAACTCTGTGATGTGAAATGAATTCAACATACCAAACTGAACATAATGACAACGCTAAAGTTTTTAATTCAGCCCTCCCTGTTATCAATCACCAGTGTGTAACACGCATCTGAAATGATTTGTTGACAGCGAGTGGAGATCTCTCCAGCTCTCACACAGCGTCTCTGGCCGCCCGTGTCTAATTCACACAAGTGACAGACAGATGGAAGCGAGACGCGAGTGTGCTATCAGTGTCTGTGAGCTCTCGGATGGCGCTTGATGGGCCAAATACAGATCAGTTCCCTCCCTCTGCTAATCATTAATCAAAACCAGCCCGGCCCAGAAAAAATCTCCTGCACACCGACCCACTGAACAACCGGCCGGCCCACTTACTCCATCTATGAGAGTCAAATTATTCCCCATCCTGCTGGACACATGGTTCCTTTTAAACCGTTACCCGGTGCAACCAAAGAGGGGGTGGAGTCAGTCGAAAGGCGCTGTATTTCTTTGCCCAGTTAACATTTTCCTGAAAACAATTCTGAGTGTAGAGTTGTGTGTTTGAGAAGAGAGAGTAGCCAGATGAAAAAAACCAGAGTAAGAAAACACAGAAAGAAAAAAGCTGGTTTTATGGGGTTTTCTATCAAGATCTGATGTTAAAAAACAATAGAATAAACAAAACATGGAATAAGTGCGACATATGCTCTGAGAAGATAAATATCAGTTGCAGAGAAAGTACTGCACATTAAATATGTAGGTGGGTTTGCTTAGATTTTCTTTAGGGGCAAATTTGTCCTCAGACACGAGCTAAATCTGACAAAAACCTCCCTGTGGGGACATCTGGAGAGGTCCTCAATTGGACAAACAATTCAATAATAATATTTTATTTTTTTGAAAAATAAAAAATCTCTGTTACAGTGATGCACTTACAATGGAAATGAAGGATGCCAGTCTTAAATCTGAAATTACTGCTTCAATAGTATAGCCACAAAACATAACCAATGTGTATTAACATGATTTTAGCATGGAAAAAATGCTTAATAGCCGTTTCTGCCCAAAGTTATATTCAGTTGTATCAACACCTAAAACTCTAAAATGACTATTAAAATGAATTAAAATGAAATAACACACAAAAACTAAATAGAAAAGGTAATGTAAGTGTTTTTATAAAATTATACACAATTTATATAATTTTGTATGTATAATGTGTTTAAAATTATACACCGTAAAAAAAAAATCCGTAAAATTTACGGTAAAAAACCGGCAGCTGTGGTTGCCGGAATTTTACCGTAAAAAATACGGTAGCAACGTTTTAGGTCGTTAAATTCACGGTCACACATTATACATCATTTTAAGAATTTAAACATTTTTGCTTTTAAATCCACAAATCGGCCCCATTCACTTCAATTGTAAGCATCTTTATTTTATAAGGTTTATGCTTTTTTAAATCATCAAATGAACTTTGCATATTTAGAAAAATACAGAGGTTTACTTATGAAATGTTAACATTCTGTCATTATTTACTCATCCTCATTTCTATTACAATGCCATGCCTAAAACTGTAAAATGACTATAAAATTGAATGAAAATGAAATAATGCACAAGTTCTAATAGAAAAGTTAATGTGAATGCTTTTATAATTTCAACATTTTCTGCTTTCTCCAAAAATTGTCCACATTCACTTCTATCCATAAACTGGATTTTTTTTTGGGGGGGTGGGATTAGTGAAAATTAGTTTTTGTGCTATAAAATGAACTTAATTTGTATTGAACCTGGAATATTCCTTTAATATAAAACGATAGGCGTCTATGGTGTTTCCTCATTTAGCAAGGAAACCGTGTGTGTTTGTATGGTTAACGCTTTTACAAGCAGTGTGAAGGGTCATGAAATTCCTTTTGGGGTTCATCTTCAACAGCTGTTCAGAAGAGAAATGGATTGAAAGCTCTAAGCACTCGCAGATTTTCAGGTGCTTTCCCCACCTTGCAGATAACTCGAGGATCACACGAGCTGACAGCGTATATCATGTACAGCAGCGCATGTGTGAGTCACACGCTGATGTGTGATGCTTAACAAATGAAAAGCACATGGAGGTTAAACTCTCTCGTTCACCTCCCCATGGGGGGCCCGGGCCCGGCTACATGTGAGGTGAAAGCTTAAATGTTCCTTCCATGTCGAGACCACAGACAGCAAAAAGCTTCCTCACAAAACATTTTCCCAGCCAAGACGATGCATGTTTACGCAGGTCTCCGGAGGAAGCAGCCCACATTCACCAGAGGTCAAAGAGCAAAAATGCATGTTCTCAAATCCATATAAAATGTAATTTTGATGGAATATTTCATATTAAATACATTAAGCAATGTGATTACAATTTATTTTTTTGCTGTTGATGTTTCAAAAACTGATGGATGAGTTGAAATTATTTTTTAAATTTGGACTATTTATTTAATTTAAACTCTGCACAAAAAATATTATACAAACAAATGAAGTGCATTTTAGCACTTTTTGTTGAAAGGAGAACTGGCTACAGCTGCAACAAAACTTTTTTATGACTTTCTGAAGTTTTTTAACTAAAAAGTACATTTGAGACAATGAACAGGAAATTATGGGGGGAAAAGAAAACCTTGAACCAATATATAGGTCAATCATTGTTCTTGTACAAGTAAAAAACACTAAAAAAAGGAAAATACAATTTTTTTTTTAACATGTACCATTGCAGTAATTTAGTACCAAAATTAATAAATACTGTAACAAAAGTATTGCTCATTGTTAGCTAATGCATTATTAACTAATGTTAACTAATGGGTCCTTATTGTAAAGTGTTACCAAAATGTATTTTTTTCTCTAAATATGCAAAAGTTAACTTCATGATTTTAACCCTCTGGTGTTGTTCGGTCATTTTAGACCAGAAAAAAATTTTTTTTTTTTTAAATGTTTAAAATCGCTACTTCATCTGAATTGTATGAAACTCAATGACTTTTATGGCAGTCACTATGTGACCACAAGAGAAGAAAAAAAAATCGTGAACTTGATTTGAAACAGCTAAATGGTCATAAAAAATAGTCACACTTGTGTTGTTCGCAGTGAAAAATGACTGCCATTGGAAATGAATGGGAAATAAGCAAAAATTTGGGAATTTGTTGTGTGTACAATCTACAAATCATTCATGATGCAGAAAAAAAGTGGGTGAAGGGGTGACACACTAAAATATCAAGTTTTTTGGCAAACTGATGACACTGAATTTTGATGCACTGCCATCATAATATTGTACAAGTTTTTTTGTAGCTGAGAGTTGATAAACTGTTTAGCTTTGGGTAAAATGCAGCGCTAAGAGGCGGGACAAATACTACACCGACCAATCATCCTACTTGTACAACACCTGAACAACAATAGAGAAGTTAACATTGCTGGTTACTGCATTTTTATATTTAGTAATATTCTTCAAAATGTACTTCCGTGGATATTTCACATCATAGCAAACAAAATCGACAGCTGGAAAAGCGCTGCGCCACCAGCTGGTCGTTTTAAGAAGAGCGCCTGACATTTTTCAGCTGGCTAAAAACACTTTGAATATTTATTGTTAGGCATATGGCCTATTAGTCTTTTTTGCATTTATGCAATATACTGGAGCCAAACCTGAGAAAGTAGACCAGAATATTCCACTGCGTTCCTGGACACGCAATTTGCGTAGCTGTAATTATAGGCAGGGATTATGGTAATTGTGAATGAGCGCGCACGAGCGCCCTATTTACGAATGATTGGAATTCATTAACATACACATGTTTAACTATCA
The DNA here is from genome assembly GCF_001515625.1 of Sinocyclocheilus rhinocerous. NCBI lineage: Eukaryota > Metazoa > Chordata > Actinopteri > Cypriniformes > Cyprinidae > Sinocyclocheilus > Sinocyclocheilus rhinocerous. The sequence continues at coordinate 85,481 of NW_015634469.1, forward strand.
AATCGGACGTTTACGAAGCGTTTGTGAATCCGGAGGAGAGTTTTCGGGAAGGTCCGTTTTACACGCAAATTACTCAGAATTTACTCCTATATTTACGAATGTTTCATGAATGAGGCCCATTGTCTCTATTTTAACATGAAATACTGCCATAATGAAATTAAAAGTAATGAAAGGAAAAGTAATGTAAAAATATTATTATTTCTTTTTATTATTATTTTCTATGGGAAAAAAATTGATAATTGTTGCATAAATATTAATTAGTATAATGAAATACAAAATAAATAAATAAAAAATATTGAACAAAAATACTATTACATTGATTTTACTGAAAAAAAAGTTGCATTTCAGTTGTTCGGTCACTTCTGACCAAGCAACACAAGTGTGACCCCCAAATGAACAATACCAGAGGGTTAAAAAGAATAAGCCTTGAAATAAAGAATTCTCTCCATGGATTTGGTATTTATCAACGTTTTATGGCATTTCCATTTAATACCATCACTGTACTATCATATTTTTGTAATTAATAGATAAAAATAAAATATGTAATTATAAATAATCACAGTTTCATTCGCTAATAAATTACAAACCAATCTGCAGGGACAAGCCTCCTCAGCACACCCTGAATCCCAAGCTTATTTCAGCATACATTAAACCACAGATAAATACATAATTCAAACAATTAGCCAACAAAGTGACTCATTTGCATAAATTACACAGTGCATTATGGAGGGTAAATTCTCCCATTCCAATCAATTAAGAGTCCGGAGCATCCCATAATTAGAATCCCAGATGCTAAGAGTTCCAGCATCGTCATGACGACGAGAATCCCTGCCCTTCAATAACAACTCAACAGCACTAGCTGACCCTGTGCCAGGTTACAAACACACACACTAATGGCAATAACAGACCGAGTGTGTGTGTGTGTGTGTGTGTGTGTGATGGGGGCACTGCAATTAGACACACTTCAATTAATACGTCATGTTAAATAACTTTGTGCAGTTCAATTACTGTACGCAAGGCGATGGTCCAAAGGATTCTTTATTTCATATGGTTTATGGTTTTTGCATATTTAGAAAATAAAGACCTTTTGGTAACACTCTAACATTAACAATGTGCAATAGATGTGTTACAGTATTTATTATTTTTTGTTAATGTTAGTTAATATATAAATACAACTGTTCATTGTTAGTTCATGTTTGCTTAGGTCCACTAAATAATCATAATTTTTATTTAACTTTTATTTTGATAATGTAATAGTAAATGTTGAAATTAACAATAACTAAGATTAATAAATGCTTTAGAAGTATTTTCATTGTTAGTTCATGTTAACTAATGTTATAGCGTTCCAAACCTGTATGCTATTTCTTTTTTCACTAAACAAAAAAGGTATTTTTAAAGAATTGTCACAATAACATTTCATAGTGAACAAGGGCTTTCAAGCCTAAAAAACGTAGCATAAAAGTGGTCTTCTGGAGTCATGCATATATAGATTTACATGAGGAACATACCCAGATTTAAGTTGTATGTACACTATTATGATACCTTTGAGGTGTTTTTCAGAGACTGACAACCATGGAAACAATGAACTACTGTTTTATCACAATGTTGTACAAGTTTGAAACAACATGAGGATAATGAGTAAATAATGACAGAATTTTCTTTTTTTTTGGGTGCACTGTCCCTTTAACAAAAACGTTATTGTACCATAACATATCTGATCAATTGGGGATGTGTTTAGACTGCAGTGTTTTCCATCTTACTGGTAATCTAATCTTACTGGCTTTCATTGCTTTTTTGTGTGTTTTGAGAAAGAACCTCATTCTCAAAACCATCTTCTGTCTTTGTTACAGTATTTATTATTTTTTGTTAATGATAGTTAATATACAAATACAACTGTTCATTGTTAGTTCATGTTTGCATAGGTCCATTAAATAATCATAATTTTTATTTAACTTTTATTTTGATAATGTAATAGTAAATGTTGAAATTAACAATAACTAAGATTAATAAATGCTTTAGAAGTATTTTCATTGTTAGTTCATGTTAACTAATGTTATAGCGTTCCAAACCTGTATGCTATTTCTTTTTTCACTAAACAAAAAAGGTATTTTTAAAGAATTGTCACAATAACATTTCATAGTGAACAAGGGCTTTCAAGCCTAAAAAACGTAGCATAAAAGTGGTCTTCTGGAGTCATGCATATATAGATTTACATGAGGAACATACCCAGATTTAAGTTGTATGTACACTATTATGATACCTTTGAGGTGTTTTTCGGAGACTGACAACCATGGAAACAATGAACTACTGTTTTATCACAATGTTGTACAAGTTTGAAACAACATGAGGATAATGAGTAAATAATGACAGAATTTTCTTTTTTTTTGGGTGCACTGTCCCTTTAACAAAAACGTTATTGTACCATAACATATCTGATCAATTGGGGATGTGTTTAGACTGCAGTGTTTTCCATCTTACTGGTAATCTAATCTTACTGGCTTTCATTGCTTTTTTGTGTGTTTTGAGAAAGAACCTCATTCTCAAAACCATCTTCTGTCTTATAGCCCCAGGGGAGTTTTCTCTCTCAGTCATTCTATTTTTTCCTCTGCTTCCATTTCATTCTCTCTCTGTCCATCTCTTTCATTCCATTTATCTGTATCACGCAGCACTCCGAGGGGTCTGAGTTTGAGGACAGCACCCAGAATGCCGCTCATGTCTAACTACCGGATGCTTTGAGGCAGTTAGGAGCTCATTTTCTGGTTGTTAGCACGTTGTGCGCAGCAGGCGAGCCGACAGATAACAGCTGATGAGTGTGTAATCACAAATAATTGTCTTTCACTTCTCGTTTCCATCATGTGTCCTAGCCCTCCTCACACCTTCATTCTCACATTCACTCACATTGCCAATCTGTTTGTCGGTGTAAAAACAGAGACATTCTCCAAGCGTGTATACATTACTGTTCAAAAGTTTGGGGTCAGTAAGATTTTGTTTTTTTAATAAATAAATCAGTACTTTTATTCAGCAAGAATGCATTAAATTGATCAAAAGTGCAAGTAAAGGCATTAATAACGTACTCAAATAAATGCTACTTTCTATTCATCAAAAAATATTGAAATAAAAAAATAATTTAGCAACACAAATGTTTTCAACATATTAATACAAATTAGAATAATAAAAAATTAGAATTTTTTGTGACGTGACACTGAAGACTAGAGTAATGCCTACTAAAAAATTCAGGTTTGCATCACAGGAAGAAAATTACATTTCAAAATATATTAACATAGAAAACAGTTATTTTAAATTCTAATAATATTTCACAATTTTTCACAGTATTTTTGATCAAATAATTGCAGCCTTGGTGAGCATTAAAAACTTTAAAAAATTGCCAACCCCAAACCTTACCTGCACTATCCTGCAAGATGATCAATGATATCTTTAATTAGAAACAAAACCTAATTTATAATCACATAAGAATTATAATTGGTTAGCAAAAACCACACAGTTTAAAGGAGACATATTATTCTTTTCAGAACCTCATGTATAAAGATTTGCAAGATTTCTATGCACCACAAACTGTTATAATTTGGTTTTACACAACCATTTTCTACCCTTTCTAAGACTGGAATCAAAAAAGCTTCTCTTGTGACTATAACTTCAAGATTTCCTTGTATGACCCTGTATGATTGCCTAACCTCTTTGCATGTAACAATGTCCCAACGATAACACAGATCGTTAGGTGGAAACATCTGGCAACCCGTCAATTTATACAGCCGTATACTGTATGCTCAAACTGTATGTGATGTTAGATGATACTGACCTGTGATGGGAGGCCGTTGCTGATGGTGGCATTCACTGGGTTTGCGTGTCCCGGAGCAGCCACATAGCCATCCGAGTAACCAGAGAAGCCATGACGTCCAGAGGAGAGGCAGTAGGCCGAACTCCCGTCCTGGGCCCCCGGTCCGCTGCCAAGCCCAGTCTGATGCACTGAGGTGGGGGGGAGAGGCTGGGGCCTGTGCACAGTGCTGGGCTGCTCCGATACTGCTGAGAGAAAGAGAAAGAGAAAGAGAAAGAAAAAGAGTGTCACTTCAGTGTCACATGATCCTTCAGAAATCATTCTTAATATTTTGGTGGAAACCATGATATGTTTTTTTACAAGATTCTTTGATGAATATAAAGTTCAAAAGAACAGCATTTTTTTATTATTTAAAAAAAAATGTTTACATTTTTTAACAATCATTTTTGAATTATTCGAACCCCAAACTTTTGCACAGTAATGTATTGACTGACAGTTCTCACCTTGTGAGATAGATGAGGGAGGGTAAGGGCTGTCCGCCAGCTGATAGGGCTGAAGACTCGACATCGCAGAGGGTGGGAAACCACCAGGTATCAGGTGATTAAACGCCATGAGCTGATTGGCTCCTGCCTGCTTCCTCCATCGAGCTCTTCTATTACTGAACCAAACCTGCAGGACAAACAATATACTTAAATTTAACACTCATACACTCGGAAGAACTGTTTACTCACATGAACACATCTACAGACTGTTTTTATACACAAGGTGGTGCCCAATTTAAAACATGACACATTTCAGCATGGACTTCATATAACACCCCACTTTATTCGGGAATCAGATTTGGGACTTTTATTATTCCTATAAGAATGTGTTTGTGTGTGTGATGTATCTGAGTGTACACAGGCGCTCTTTGTGTGTTCAGTAGCCGAAAGCTTGTTTGCTCTGATTGTGATCGAAACATCTGTGCTCATTAAAAAGCAATGACATCATGTCATGGGTTCTAGTTTAATTGGGTTAGAAGGACCCAATAATAGTTTATTAAAAGATTCTGTTTTGGGGTTTTTCTCTGACAGAATACTAGAGTGAAAACAAGAGGTCAGACGTGGCACAAAGAAACCTGTGTTTATGCGGGTGTGTCATGTGACTTCGGGGCAAGGGGTGCAGAGCTAAATGCTGGTAAATTTAGTAAACCACATTTACGTTTTTTGTTTTGTTTTTGTTTTTAGACTTACGAGAAAGTGTGTGTAGAGTGATCATTTCCACAAAGATACAGTGCCAGTAAGAGAAGTGGATATGGTCACATGATTAACACAGATTTTACAGGAAGTTAAAGAGTTGGATATCAAAGGTTTGTGTGTTAATGTACCTGTACTCGTGCCTCGGTGAGTTTAGCTCTCTGAGCGAGCTCTTCTCTGGTGTAAATATCAGGGTAATGGGTGCGTTCGAAAGCTCTCTCCAGCTCCTCCAGCTGCTCGGCCGTGAACGTGGTCCGACTGCGCCGCTGTTTCCTCTTTAATGGCAAACCCGGTTCTGAGTCCACATCTGAGCCCTCGTCTGAGTGGCTTGCTATAAAGTAAACATTAAAATGAGATTATTATTAAATAAAGAATAAATCCAGAACTCTGTTTTCAGTATTGAGAGATTTTCATTTGTTTCAGCAAAGCACAAACTTTAAATGAATAGTTCATGACTTGATCAAAGCTATTGTATGGCTTTAGAAGAGTTGGAATAGTGCACAAGTCATACAGACGTTTTATGATACTTCTATGGTGCTTGTTTTTGACAGCCTCAGTCCTCAATGGCATTCATTGTATAAAAAAAAAAATCTTCAAAAATTCACTATTTGTATTCCATGTACTGAAGAAAGTGGCCAATTTAAAAATAAAATAAAAATACAAAAGCAAATTAAATTCATAAAACAAATTAAATAAATAAAACTAAAGCAAATTAATTCATAAAACAACTTACATTTTTTAAATAAATAAATAATACTAAAGCAAATTAAATAAATTCATAAAACTAGGTGAAGTGATGTGACATGTAGCCAAGTATGGTGTCCCATACTCGGAATTTGTGCTCTGCATTTAACCCATCAAAGTGCACACACAAGTACGACTCTCTAACCCAGGCTTTCTCAACCCTGGTCCTCGAGGGCCACTGTCCTGCAAATGTTAGCTCCAACCCTAATCAAACACACCTGAACCAGCTAATTAAGCTGTTCAGGATTATTATGCTTTGTCCAAATACCCAACACACCTGAACCAGCTAATTATGCTGTTCAAGATTATTATGCTTTGTCCAAATACCCACACTTGCGGTCTTGGCCACTTGAAAGCGCATGCGCGCGACAGAAAGTAAGTGCTCAAGACTGTCCCAGGTCTTAAAAACGGCAAAGTGTAGTGCCCTTAACGCACACTAAATCCACACTATCTTGAATACCGTTTCGGAGCGCTATTCGAGGCTTAGTGTATCCCATCATGCATCATGTGGTGGAAATAAATCGTGAGACTTTTTTGCCGAGATCTCGCGAGAGGTCCGCAAGGGGCTTGTAAGCTACAGGCAGGTGAGTTTGATCAAGGTTGGAGCAAAACTCTGCAGGACAGTGGCCCTCCAGGACCAGGGTTGAGAACCCCTGCTCTAACCATTAGGCCACGACTATAAAATGGAACAACAACAAAATTCACATTACAGTTATAACAAAAGTGAAACAGCATTCATGACTTGTCCCAATAATTCTATTAACCATCTGCAAAAGAATTGTTTCCATTACCTCAAAGTTAAAGGCCATTATATCTAACACTTGCTCTTATCCAGCACTCTGTGTTTAGACACAAACACACACATCAGCACTCGCTCATATGCAGGTATTATTTGGGGTGAAGGTGGACCGGGTGAGAGGTTCTTTCATAGCTAATTCAGCAGAAGAGAATGTTCGTGTGAGTGGACTAAAGCTCAGGGAATCTGTACCCAGAGGAGGGGGGCCCTATCAAATGATTAGGCTCCTCAAACTAGCGTGACAGCCAGCTATTGTGCAGTAATACGCCTCGAAAGCCCCCGTCCAGAACTCGCCAACGCCACATCTGCTTCGTCTGACACTAGCCATCTCCTTTCTCTTGTTCGCTCTCTCTTCGATTTTCACCCCCATATGGTTAAAAAAAAACACAACGTAAAAAGACACCCGGACTTCGCCCAGCGAAACCGCATCCACAGACCCTTAAATTAAAAATGCAATCAAAACCATCCATTAAATTAACTTTTCATTGAGTTTTAGTACAAATTCACGAAGAATAACAACCAACAAGTTAGGTATTCGCAAAAAGTTAGATCTGCAATGTGCCAGTCACATGAATTGTCCTTTGATAATCTACATAAACTCATCTAATATGGTTTTACAGTTGATATGTAAAATCTTTTTTCCTTTTGTTCCTCTTTCACAAACAGAAAGTAATTTGGACTTCCCAACTAATATGCAGGTGTATTTCTCCTGCAGAGAAAGAGTGCAAGCAAGAGAAAGAGTGAAGAAGAAAGAGAGATTTTGAGATTTAATTAAAAGTGAAGAGTCATGCAAAGCAAATCCTTCATTCTCATCTCCACCCTGGAGCCACACAGGAAATGCAGCGTGCATCTCTCCGAGCATCTCACGAGAGTTGGAAAGGAAAGAGAGAGACAGGAAGGGAGGGTGACTGTTCTTTTACCACTCTCTAACGCTACAGAAAATCTCTTTTCATGCCATTTTCCCCAAAAGTCTGGACTATTTCAGTAGACAGCACCTGGAATGAACATCCAGTTATTGAGGATATGGCATCCATCATTTTTTTCATAAAGAAAGCCCTCAGAGAACTGACTTGCAAATTAAAATAAGCACATAAAAACATGTTATTCTCCCAAAACTAACATCCAGAAATCAAACCATCAAATCAAGTCCTGTAAGAAAAAGAGAAGGCAAGAGAGTTTCCAAATCGATTATGATTTGGGTAAGTAAAACATCTCACTTTTCATTTTTTTCTTCTCATAATTCCCTTGAGTTTATATCATTACCGCTGCAACAATGTCAAATAAAATAAATAAATAAATAAAAAAATACAAAAAAAATTAAAATAAAAAAATAAGTAAATAAATAAAATACAAATAAAAAAAGAAAACAAGTAAATAAGCCAGAGCTTCTATCATTATCACTGCAAAAAAGTCAAATGATACAAATAAAATAAAAGTAAATAAAATAAAAAGTATTTAAAAAACATAAAAAACAGTTAAATGCTTCAAATAAAATAAAAAGTAAATAAGTAGTAAATAAAGTAAATTAATTAAAATAAGTCAGCCTTTACATAAATTTCTTGAGTTTCTACCACTGCAAAAAAAGTCAAATAATACAAATAAAATAAAAGTAAATAAAATATAAAAACAAATAATATAAAAATAATTTAAATAATATACAAAAGTAAATACAATAAAACATTTGTAAATAAAAAAAAAAAAGCCATCATGCATTGGCTGCAAAAAAAAGCCAAACGATACAAAAAAAAAAGTAAATAAATAAAATTAAAAAATAAGATAAAATTAAATAAAAAGATGTAAATAGGTAAGTCAGTCTTTCCCATAACTGCTTGGAGTTTCTATCATTGCTGCAAAAAAGTCAAACGCTACAGACTGTAATCTGTAAATGACACTGTTGCATTTGGCTCTTTCTCTCTCTCGCGCTCCCTCTCTCTCTCTCACTCCATCTCTTTTGGGGAGTTATTTGGCAGTCTTTTGTTGGCCTGTTTAGTGAGAATGGTGACTGAGCTAGGACAGGAACCTCATACTGTGGCTACTTCCCACAGCATACCTGTCCCAATACACCACCAACCGCTAAACCTATCTATCTTCTCTCCCCCACGCTCATCTACTCTGCATCTCTTTGACTTTTGACAGAGGTTTTGTCTTTCATCAGCAGAATTGTAATTAAAACGGACAATTGAAAATCTAGCTACAGGGAATGATATGATGCACCAAGAAAAGGAGAAAGAGAAAAAGACTGAGGAAGCAAGATGGGTAACGTGGACCACATCATCTGCATAACGCTAACAGTAAAGATATTATCCAACAGAATTACATTTTAAAACAAGTATGAAACAACAAATATAAGCACTAGGGGTGAAAACATTTGCTCTGACAAAATAAATTCTGAAATGTCATTTTAAAAAAGCATAATAAAACCTGAAATTACACTCTAAAAAATGCTGGGTTGTTTCAACCCAACTTTGGGTCAAATATGGACTAACCCAACTTTTGGGTTAAAAATTTTATTAAAAATTTTAACCCAATAGTTGGGTTAGTCCATATTTGACCCTAAGTTGGTTTGAAACAACCCATAATTTTTAGAGTGTACTGTCATGATTTGGTTTGAATATTCTGGTATGATTCATAATTACTTTCAAAAATATGAAAAGTGTAACTGGAGAGACGATCTGGATATGATGGAATTCTACAACTGCAAATAGGTCTAAAATTATATTTTGTATATAATTGAACACATAATACACTGGGTTTTATTGTATTAACTAAAATAAATTATTTTTGTTATTAATTAAAATCAAAACAAATTTCTTTAAACAATTCATTGAACTTCTTTTGTCAGATTGATGCAAATCAAAGCATTTTCACACCTCAAGTACACTGAAAAAGCAAAATGGTGGTAAAACAATTTTCACTCAGAAAATCCAAGCAAATTTCACAAATAATTACAAAGAAACAGCAAGCAACACATTGAATTAAATTTGAAATTTTGAAGTAGAAAGACTGAAATAGTATTTCTTATATACTTGTAAAGCCTACTCCAATCATTTTTGTTTTATTTACAACTTCGAAAAACAATTTAAGTACTGTGCTTTTACTTTAATGTGAAAGAGAAACTTTAGTGTCTTTAAGTATAAGAACATTGTAAAATCACCTGCTCAACTTCACAATACTTATAGCCAAAATTCATTATGAATTTTGTAATTGTTTAAATATGCCATTAGCAGGAGGACGTGTTGCATTTTTGAAGCCTCTAACCACAGGAAGAGTCACCAGTAGGCCTTTTGTTATTTCGTGAGCATTAATTCATGATACCAGCGCATGGTGCCTCTCGCTCACACATCAGATTTATATTCCTCTCACACGCAGGACAAACCCCACAAACCTGCAGCCTGCCAGCTACACACACAGTATTTATCAGTGCGCTCGAGAAAGGAGAGAGAGAGCGAGATGGGTGCTCTGCTGAAAGAAGTCCGTAGCATTTGGATGGACGTTAAAGAGGTTGTGGTGAATTCCAGGCATAATCACAGAGAAACAAGAGAAGGCTGAAAAACAGAAGCCAAAATGACGCAAAGCAAATGCAGCTTTGTGCAAAACTCAAGAGAGTTTGTTGATTTTAAAATGATGGATTTGAAAACCCAAAGGAAAGCTATTGCTCAAAGGTTGCTGATTTCATATAGCTTAAGAGACTTGATTGAGTTCTCAGTAACGTTTCTTTTAAAGGGATACTCCACCCAAATATGAACATTCTGACATCATTTACTCACCCTCGTGTCATTTCAAACTTTCTTTCTTCTGCGGAACACACAATAAGACATTTTGAAGAAAGCTGGGAACCAAACAACATTGGAGCCCATTGACTTGCATTGTATGGACAAAATCTTCTTCTACGTTCCACAGAAGAAAGTCATACAGGTTTGAAACAACCTGAGGGTGAGTAAATGATGACAGCGTTCCTGTTTTTGGGTGAACTATCACTTTAAGGATCAACTTTGTATGGGATGCATCTCCTAAGATTTCTAACAACAGGCAAAAATGAGTCGATTATCGACACAGAAGAAGAACAGAGAAATAAAACGAATCAGATTAGATTTGATGAGAAACATTTGCATTCATGCTGAATTTTTTTGCCTGGTATTTTGTCAAATCTGAGCACAGCCTGAGACATTTTGAGGTCTCTTCTGCAACATGTGAGATTACTGGAGTGTTTTTCCTCTGAGAACCTGGAAACTCCATGTGCTGAAGCAATTGAGATTTTAAAGAGAACCTTTGTGATTTTTCTTCAGGAAAGTCAGGTTGGTTAATCTAATGCAACACACACTTTGACAGGCAAAAACAAAGAGAGCAGATAAAGTGAAAGTAAACACAGGGATGTTGGAGCGAGAGCACCAGAGTCCACAGACGACCATCTGGGCAGTTTATAGCTCCTGGTAGGGGAGAGTCTTCTCCTCCTCAGGGGCTGTTAAATGGTTGGGTAATTGAGCTCGTGACATGTGTTCCCCAAACAAAACAAAAGAGAGAAGAGACAAATGAAGCATTTATTTGCAGCGTGGAGGAGTTCTGGCCCTTTCAGCCTGCGCCCCAGCCAGCCACTGGTGAGTGAATTAAGGAGTATATAGAATCCCAGCAGATGTAGGGAGAAGAATGGTTAACGGAACGATCACGACTCCATCTGGGGTTGGCATTTTGTTAAGAGGGAGGAGCAGGGAGTCACTCAACTCGCTAAAGAGCCACGACCCCAGCAGCTGCCCCGAGAGAAACTGAGCGAGAGAGACAAAGAGGAGAAGAACGACTTCGAAAGATCATTTTTAACCTTGCAGGTGGACTAACATGCGACTTGGACACACTTTTGGACAGTATCATTCTTGAGATACTTTCTGGATGTTAACTATACATGCCTAACCAACTGCTAAATGTGACTAAACTGTTACCATGGTACTGAAATATAGTACTATGGTAACAGGGGAAGAGCTTTCTTTTTGTGTGTTGCCTGTGTGGGTGCAAATAGGTTAGATGCACAAAGTTATAAAACTTATATGAAAATGCCAATGAAATTGCTCATACCTTATTTATTTTTTATATCACTATATAAGTCAATATATCAATATACACTACCGTTCAAAAGTTTGGAGTCAGTAAGTTTTTAATAATGTTAAAAGAAAACTCTTATGCTCTCAAAAGCTGCATTTATTTGATTAAAAATACAGATTAAAAAATCTGAAATATTATTAACATTTTAAATAACTGTTTTCTATTTTAACATAATTTATAATGTAATTTATTCCTGTGATGCAAAGCTGAATTTTCAGCATCATTACACCAGTCTTCAGTGTCACATGATTCTTCAGAAATCATTCTAATATTTGCTGATCAAGAAACATCAATGTTGAAATCAGTTGTGCTGCTTAATATTTTTGTGGATTCTTTGATGAATAGAAAATTCAGCATTTATTTGAAACAGAAATGTTGTAACATTACAAATGCCTTCACTGTACAATTTAATGTGTCCTTGCTGAATGAAAGTCTTAATTTCGTTCAAAAAAAAAATCTTACTGACCCAAAACAGTAGTGTAATAAATAAATATATTAACCATATAATCAAATTGAATGATGGTTTAAAATCAAAATTCAAAAAGAGGCCATTGAGTTCACAACTGTTGTATTAAAAAGAAATACGTTAAGATCCATTTTTGGAGGCCGACACGAGGACCATAAAGGAAGGATGCTGAGGCATTATGGGTTCCCTGCATGCTTTGCTCATTATAATGTCTGAACAGTACAGAGGTGCCTGTTGCAGCATGGAATCGCTCCTAACAACGGGACAAAGCCAAAACGCAGCACCCATGCAGCGATCACACCGCGGGAACACACACCACATGCTCCTAAATATATGAGTGCTCATTACACTGACATCACATTATACTTATGTTCTTGACTCATGCTTTCCTACCAATCATGCACATGCTAATCTGACAAAATACAAATCCACGATCCACAAATTGGTCAAAATGTAGACCTTACTCCTTATCATACATAACACATTATCTTTGATAGTTACTTCTACCCCTAAAGTAATAACAATATAATATTGAGAAAGATATTAAAAAATATATCATATTTAATATTAAAAATAATATTAAAACATTTTACAATTTTCCTTCTCATATAAATTTATCTTGTTTTAGGGATTTTTAAATGTAATTTTTATTTTTTTTATGACAAATATACTGATTAGGAAGTGGAAGTTTTACATAGTTTTTAAATAATATATTATATTTTTCTGTGGTAAAAGAACAGCACTAAGTAACACAAAATGTGCTAAATAGCGCATCTAAAGCTTATAAAACACCTGAAACTTATAATGCAACCACTTAAAATCAGTTCTCCTTTGTCTTTAGTTTCAAAGCCTTTATTGACCATCATAGAGAGTCTGTTACCTGTCACACTGAACAAACACATTATCTTAACCCGCACTTCCAACAGAGAGGGAGTTTGCACAGCCACTGACCCAGGACTCCCCCTTGACCCTGCCCAGCCACATTTACCCTCTCTGGGGTACGAATAAGGGTCTGACAGCCCCATGCAAAGCCATGCAGCCCTGACTCAGATACATTCGGATTCAATAGGAACCTGGAAACCACACTAAGTGGGTAAAACATCTTGCGTTTCAAAACAGAAGCCAATATGCACCAAAGGGTCTGACAGCCTCATGCAAAGCCATGCAGCCCTGACTCAGATACATTCGGATTCAATAGGAACCTGGAAACCACACTAAGTGGGTAAAACATCTTGCGTTTCAAAACAGAAGCCAATATGCACCAAAAAGGGGTTTTACACCCTAATGCCAAAAGAAACCTATTTTAAGTTTTAAATCTATTTACTGATGGAATCAGTAAGTGATCAATTAAAGATTTTAAAACAACCAAAATACCATTGAGTCAACTTAACTTAATTATTGATATGAATACAGTTCTTTGTTGAACCTAAAGCACTTCTACGAAACATTAAAGAACCTTACATTTTAAAGTTCAAAGGCTATGCTGAAGCATTAATGGTGAATTATGAAACATGAGGTTCACAAACCTTCACAACTAAGCGTGTAATGGATAAGAGGCACTCAGTAAAGCATATTTCAGTTGTAGTATTGTAAAACGATAGCGTTTCCTTGCAAATTTTACTCATTAAAATCAGGATGTAAACAGGTGAAGACAACAGTTGAAACGCGTTTGAAGTTCCAGTTGATGCCAACAAAAAGTCTTCAAAACCAAATGAAACAAATCTGAAACAAATCAGAAATTGCATGTTTGAGTTGGAAATTATGATTTCTGCTCGTCTAAGTTACATGTAGTAGAGAAAGTGAGCTAACAATGGTCTACTGTACACTGTTAAAAAAATTCCGTAAAATTTAGGGTTAAAAACCCGAAGCTGTGGTTGCCGGAATTTTACCGTAAAAAATACGGTAGCAACATTTTAGGTTTTACGGTTTTAACTTAAATTTACAGTTAAATACCATATGTATATAGTAGGGGAAATTACTGTTAACCATTTAACAGGTTTTTACTGTAGCATTTTTACAGTCTTTTACCGTTAAATTCACGGTCATTTTTTACAGTGTGAAGCTGGAAGTCATGAGGCTGGAGCTCCAGCCACTAAAACCTCCAGAACAACTAGATAGAGAGTGAAAGTCATGATTTTAGTTGTGATTCTGCTGTAATTTCTTACAGATTCCCACTCTCTGTGCTCTCTCTCCCTCTCTCACCAGCATCATTTGGCAGTTAAGAAGTGAAGTTCCTCAAGTTAAGTGATTGACAACGGCGTCTAGCTCTTCTCAATTAACTGCCTCATTGTGAGTCTTTATGGCAAGGCCCCTGAAACCCTCGACCTCTCCTTTCCCCTCCTTTTCATCGCTCCTTTGCCAGAGTTTCACTCATTCAAACACTTGGAAGAAAACAGAGCGCTCTATTTGGCGAGAAGCCCCTATTCTCATTGACCTTCTATTGCTCACTTTTTCTTTTGGACACTTCAAACCGTCTTTGAGAAGAGAGGAGTGGAAGAGGAGTCCATCAGTCGCTAGGGGCTGGTCCGGGTTTGACCCCGCACCCCCCACTTCAAAGATGGTTTGCATTCATTAATTGTTCTTTGAATTAATATTTGAGGATCACAATGCTGGTGCCAGCTTATAAAGCCGACCTAATGAAGCATACAGGCAGCATTCACTTGGGAGATAAGCTCGGTGTGACCGCGTGCATGCGTGTTTTCTTCCTTGGCGTGCCACTTTGAAATCGAATGGAATGACATCATGTGGAAATGATGCACAGTCTAGGCCGTTTCTGAGAACGGTGCTACACAATGTCTTTCGCCAAAACCGTTTATTCTTTATTACCACCTAAAAACCTTGATTGATGTCCTGATGAACCTCGATAAACTTGAATTGTGTTTATCGAGAGACAGAAAGAGAAGGGCGAAGATTGTTAGGTTTCAAGGAACAGCTGAATAAAAGGCAGATGATTGCTCATCTCCATTCCCGCAGGGCCCTGAAATCTTGACTGAGGAACATTCCTGCAGAGAGAAGAGCCCTTGTTTATTGATCAGAGAGACAGAACTCAAAAAATGTATAAAACTAGACCCCCAAGAGCCAGATATGGCTATAGTTGCCCAATTGTGGTCTAGTTTTGGATGAATACATCTGGCTTTACTGTTCAGAGTACATTCGTGGTTGCGGAACAAATAAATTGTCCCAAAAATATCTGTTTATTATTGTGTGACACAGCTGTCTGTATTTGTGGTGCATCTTTTGCTTTCTCTCCTCACTCTCCCCCATTTTCTATTGAGTAAGTATCCAGTCAGCAAAGCAGGCAAAAGCCCTATTTTATTTACACAAACAAAGTCCTCCTTGCTCTCTCAGACAAAGGCAGCTGAATCTTTCATGTGTTGTCATTGCTTGATTCTCTCTGTCCTCCTGGCTATTGGCCTGCTGGGAGACAATGAGCCCAGGAGAAAAGCAGCAGATTGTTGGAATGCAGCTCAATGAAACTAATTATTACATGTTGACTGCGTTCACCATGGCACGTCTGAAAGCACTAAGCTCATTCAATTGGCCTCCACGGGACTCCCTTTCAAAAAAACTTGATCCCTTTGAGTGTTTGTATTTCTGAGTTTTCTTTTTCGCCTGCCGTGAATGAGAATCTGTGAGAGAGGGGCCGTGGCTCTTTGATGACTTTAGTTACTTTTAATTAGCTAAATGAGGCTCGAGGATAGTCAGTTTTCCCAAAGTTAATGGTACAGGAAAAAGGAGGGGATGCGCTCAGGCAAACACAGCATTGTGAGATAAGTTTTATCGATTCACATAGAACCATTCCAGGCACTAGAACGGTCCCTTGCCGTTCTTAAAACTTTCTTTGGAACGTTTTAGCTTTTGTTTCATTAGTACAGATATAGAAGTTTAGATATAGATATGTGTTGTTTTCTTTATAAACGTTATTTTTTCAACCTAAACAGGAGAGAAGCCTGGATTGATATGGGGAAAAAATGGTTTTAAGTCAAAAATATTAGCATGACTGAACCAACCTACATACATTAATTTATACCAATTTATTATTATACTAATTTATACTATTTTTATGGATTAAATCAGATATAAAAAACTCTTTAAGGTAACAATTGCAGTTTTTTTATACAGGGGAAAAACAACTGATGATTTCATATAAATTATCACTTTTTACTGGAGTTCAAAAAAGTCTAAATAATAAATTTAAAAGTCACAAATATTACAAAAAAAAAATCTAAATGTTTGTTCTGAGCTTTCTCGGCAAACAGGTTTTAAGAAACATCTTTTGAGGTGTTTTCTCAATCCAGTATTAGTAAGCAATGGTCCTCTACACTGCCTTTTCCCAGACAAATAAATCTGAAGGGGCCTTTGCTTTGATCTCAAGCCTTTAAGGGGCCCAACAATAGGTTTTGAAGGAGCAGGGGCCCAGAGCCAACACACCCCTCTTACCCGACAACTATAGACTCAGCAAACACGTACTTAATCAATATTTGGCTAGAGAACACCCTCTTGATTCTGAAAACACCCTTTTGAGAATTTAACTGAACACCGAATAGGAAAAAACAACAACTCCCACAAGCAGGGAGGAGAGAGTGAAATACAGTCAGTGCAGAATCAGCCCACTGCAAACAAACGGATGAGAGCGAATGGAGAGAGGAGAAGTTTACAGTGTGTCAATGGAGATCAGGACTCGTTGAGTTTTATGATGTAGACACATCTACATGTGAATAAAAGCCAGAGGTGATTGATCCTTCTAGGAAAACAAAAACATTAACCGGGCTTTGAAAAGGCTGTTTTCCTTTCTCCTTTCCCCTCGCGCTTCCTTTCTTTCATTCACTGTTTTGTTCTTTCTTTCTGTTTTTTCAATGCAGATATAGACACCTAAGTAACTCTGTTGCAAGTCCAGGTTTAAATGTACACAAATACAACATAGAAACCAGCTAATGTTTTTGCCCTAAAAATCAAATGGAAAATATTTGTGCAACAATGTTAAAAAAAATAACTCATTTTAATAAGATGTTTGTTTCAGTCCATTTGACTCACAAGAATTTCTGCCCAGAAAATCACATAATTTCATAATGAACTTAACACTATAAATAATAACTTATCCTTGAGTTTTGAGCATGTTTTAGTGGAATGAATAAACTATGGGGATCATTACTATTTCTATCATTTGGTATTTTGCAAAGTTGGTCTAGATGAATGTTTCATTTATTAGCTTGTTTCCATAACGTTGAAAAATTATCCTCTAGGAATTTTAGTCTTGAATATTAAATCTATAAACACTGTTTTCACAAAAAGACAAATAAGCCATAATGAATTTTGTGTCTCAATATGTGCTCTTAGTAAAACTCTTTTGTTGACCTAATTTGCTTGCACTCATTTAAACGCTCATTTAAGATGATCATCACACAACAAATAATCAACAGCAAAACAGCACGAAAAAGTCAACAAACCAGCAAGATTGCTCAACATAAAACTCACTGTGTGATTCAAAAAGTCCCGTATGCCAGACAAAATGTTATGCTGAAGTTCATTTAACTGGAAAAAGGAAGCTGAACAACTAAGCAGAACAAATATAGAGTGAATGTTGTTCAGCATATATTTAAAAGTTACAAAAAGCAAATACAATGTAATTATGTCAATGTCTGAGCTGAAACCAATCTAGCTACTCCACAATATGGAGCTGAACTAATGACATCCCATTTTGGGTTTACTCAAGGTTTTTTTTTTTTTACGCAGCAAGCATTTTTACAGTGCAATTTGCAATGTTGTGCGTTTCAAAAGTTCATATCAATCAGCCATCTCCAAACAACAACATATCGACAGTCGTTTGTTAAACTAATTACCAACTGATCTGTATTCGTGATGGCGGTGCTGGAAAAGAGAGAAGGAAAAGGGCAGTGAGGAATGAATACGCGCCCCGGGCGGAGAGGAAGGGGGCGGGTTTTTGTCCTGAGATGAAAGTGGGGACGAATAAAGGGCTCGATTTAATCTACTAGAAAAGGTTTTCATTGCAATGACTGAGTATAATGTGCGCCAATTGTAGCGCGGCGCATGACGCGGGGTGATCCGGCTAGCGCGCTCACAGCTCAGAGTTTCTCTCTCCACTTGACATCTAGAACAAACTCCTCTGCGCAAGAATTTCAGAACGGTGGGGGTTAGAAAAACGCGCTGTCTGTATCAATTTCCAAGTTAATAGCCTACATATAATTTCTTCTTCAACTGGGGGAATGGGGTAGGCTATTGCCTCGAGGCTATCCGCTGTGTGGATGTTAAAAATTTTCATGATATTTTGACACGTTGTTTTTACATTTGAGTGTCACTAATTAAATTTCGCCGAAAAATGCAGTTACTTTCTCTAGGCCTATCTGGCGTATTAATTATTCAGCGATTTTCGCGGCGTAATCTCTCTGCAAAACTAATAGCAATGTTAGTCGTGTTAACATAAGGCATTTTAAACAAGCATAATTTTAAGTACAAAAAATGTATGATATACCTGTGATGTAAATTTTTTAACAAAGTGATCTGAGACTACTTTTGTTTTGTCGATGTTTAGCGAAATTCGCGACTTTCGTGAGCGAGCGCCATTGTAATCTTGCTTTTACGGCATCGAGCTTTTTTTCTTCGGGAGGTTCGTGATTAAGAAAATGTTAACGAAAATGTAGGCTATAATACTTTTTAGATTTATGAAAATCTACAAAGTAGGCATATTATGTTTTTTTTAGTTGACATCATCAAACAAGTATTAATTCCATAAATCCACACATTTAAAGGAGAAAGTTAATGGTCTCGATCTGAAAATTCACATACACTCTAATCACCAGGTGTTTATTTTTTAATTTGCTTAAAACGTAAAAATTAAGCATCTCAAACGCCTCCAGCTGCTGTTGACGTTTTTGGGGGCGAAAGGGAAAATTCCAAGACATGATCTAGCTAAAAATGGACACATTATTCAGGCCTCGAAGTCTATAAAACACTTCTGAGCCGGGACTACGGTCATTCGTGAATAATTCATCTCTCATTGCCCGTCCATAATGTCCTCTCTACGCCTTTTGTTGGACCGTTTTTTCTTCCTTTCTTTCCAAATTTTGAAAAGCTTGGAGTCTTTTGTCAGGACCAAGCTACTGCTAGGCCGATCTTTGTCCTGGGGAAACTGAAGCGTGAGTCTCATGGACTCTTTCGCTTTTGTTTCCCAAGTTCATCCTCAAGTGTCCGATTGTGCACCGCAGGAGCGTCTTTTAGTGAACGCTATTCTTGGACAAATGTTTGATTTACTGATTCGGCCAGTTTCACTCCAGGAACGTCTCGTTTTAGGAGGTTAATCTCCGATGCTCCTCAATTCAGTTCCAATGAGTTTAAGGAAAGACACAAAAAACGCTAAAAGAAAAAAAAAAAAATAGCCTACTGAAGACGTGGGCCATTTTTCCCATCAATCTATTTAGCATTTGGTGGCAAAAGACTCAAACTGAAACATTAAAAGCGATATTCACACGGGGAGGAAAAAAATAAAGCATAAATGTGCTCGTGACATTCACGCAATTTCTAACGTACAGGCCTACGCTACTTTTCCAAATAATTAAAATATTATTTTAACAAAACACATAGGCCTATTAGCATTAATAATAATTTATAATAATAATAATAATAATAATGTTATTACTATTAGTATTATTATTAAAGAAGTAGAACACATTTTATTACCTATACATATATATAGGCCTAAATATTTTCTATCCATAATAAAATGTATGTAGATACCTGTAAACTCATGGTGCTCATCTCAGTTCCGCATAAAAAAACATAAAACTCGTTGGAACTTACATCTGTCGCCGAGAATCCCGTCGATGCTGTGTTTGGCTCTTCTTTCGTTTTCCTCGATCTCCCTTTTTTCCACTTCATCATCATCCTCATCCTCATTTCCGTTTCCACCAAATCTACAGCGCAGCATGCGGCTGATGGAACTCACTGCGGAGAGACAAAAAAAAGCTTCATCAATTGACATTATAGAATTCCACTTGTTGAATGTTTAAACGCTTGAAAGTGTGTAGGTATAAAATTTCAATCCGTAACCACGAGGCATTTAAAACGATTTTACAGCCTATAGGAAATATATATTTAAAAATATATATAGGGTTGCTTTAAAGTCACAAGCCATCTGTTTTGCTTTGTTTTGTTTTTTCTCCAAGCAACAGGTGCTGGAAGCAATATCTTAAAAACATCAACTAAACTGCACAGATTGACAGATAAATTTCAGTACCTGAGGGCACGTTATTTCGGTCGCAGATTCCATCTTTCAGAAGTTTATCCCGAATCTCCCAGCTGAACATCCCTGGATTCTCTCTCTTGTATTCTTCGATTTTCTTTTCCACATTGGGAGTTGTGCTCTGCTTTCATTACAATAGTTACATAATAATTAAATTTGTATATCTTTATACCATTTTATGAGAACTTACAAAATATCTACAAACGATTATAACAGGAATGTATAGATAAAATCGCCAGTTTCCATTTAGTTATGATTATGTGACTATTCACAAGACGTTCTGTACAATTAATTAACACTGGATTACTATGGTGTTTAATTCATTGTTTTGAG
Source organism: Sinocyclocheilus rhinocerous (assembly GCF_001515625.1). Classification (NCBI taxonomy): domain Eukaryota; kingdom Metazoa; phylum Chordata; class Actinopteri; order Cypriniformes; family Cyprinidae; genus Sinocyclocheilus; species Sinocyclocheilus rhinocerous. The sequence continues at coordinate 106,196 of NW_015634469.1, forward strand.
TCATAGGATATATTAAACAAGGCAAAAAAAGTCTGTCTTAAAATCTCTTAAAAATAAGGATTTAACTTTTTAGAACTTTTTATTCTCTAATTCTTTAAGAAACGGCTATGCATTGGTGCTTTAGAGACAAAATTAACTGATCTGAAGAACCTATAAGAACTTTTTAGGATAATAAGAACAATAGATTCTATACACAGAGCACTGACTCTATACAATTAAAATTGTTTATTGTGGAAATTATTTGCTGAACGTAAGGTGCAACATCATAGTCTGTGTACACCCTTAAAAAAAAAAAAACATGGACACTACAGAGAAAAAACACCAAGCATATTTTAGTCGTTAAGTCAAACGCCACACTGTATTTGCAAAACTCCATATTTAAATGTGAAACTGTGATGAGCTTTCTGATCAATTCAGTAATACAATTCAGCCCCAGCAGGACATGAAATGGCCTCGGTGATGTCCTACCTTGGGTTTGCTGCCACCAATAGCACCGGGCCGAATGGATCCGGTCTCCTGGTACCTGCATAAAATTTTGGAAACGCATCCGTGCGACACGCGCAGCTGTCGGGAGATGACGCACGGTCGTATCCCGTGATGGGCCATCTCTACTATCTTGTGGCGGATGTGATTGGGCAGAGGGCGTCCGTTTATGAAGACTCCACCGAGCTGGTTCACGCGGCCCTGACCTAACGGCGTTGAGACTGCAGCAAGAAGGGGGAAAGGTTGTGTCAGTGACTAACAATCTATATAACGATTTCCTTATGCTAAAGTGAAAATAATAGTAAAGCAATAATTAGTAAAATAATTAAAATAATTAGTAAAGCAAGATATATAACCGCACATAAACTCATAAACTTAAGTGTGCCGTTATATCTTTCTTTACAAAGTATTTTTTCCAAACTTGCATCACTAAAAGTTTGCTTTAATGCTTTGTTAAAAGTGAAAACATAATCAAAAGCATGACAGATATGTTCTATTCTTATAATGCAAAAACAACTACAACACAACAACAATAAAACTAATACTACTACTAATAAAAGATAACCATTTATAAATACTACTACTAATACTAAAATGTTGTCTAGTTGACAAAAAAATGTAATTAATAGTAATAATTTGCAAAGATGTTACCTGTTGACGGAACACTTTTTATATTATACATTTGTATTTATATATTTAAAAAGTATATAAAAGTTGACAAGCTTGTACAATTTTATATATAAACTAACATTTAATATGGCGAAAAGCCTTTTTTGTACAAAATGTTAGCTTTGCATTAAATAAGCTTCAGTACATTAGACTACATTAAAGATTTAATAGTTAAAATTTTTTATGTTTTTTTAGTTTCAGCTTGAAATAGTAAAGTCATTCCAAGTGGTTGGGAGCTGCAATTTCACATCACATCATCACATTCACATCACAAAATAATTAAACCTAAGTTTTCACTCTTAGCAAGTTCATTTTTTACTATCTAATTTAAATATTTTAAATGTCACTTCCTTTACTGACGTGCATCAGATCAAATCTGTCTTATAAAGAATCAGCTTTGTGGATACTTCTAAGTTCAGACGGTTCTGTCGTAACCACAGAAACTAACACCTTACCCTCCAAGGAAAAGCCTCCTCTCGGGTAGTTTTGGGGTGGCGTGGGGCGCATCATCCTGGAAATGCCCCCCGCTAATGCGGTCATAACTCCTCTGCAAGAAAGAAACGGGTGCACGGAGCACTTGAGAGAAAAACTGATGTTATCCAAAGAAGAAGCGCTGATCGTCAAGTGTCAGTGGATTGCTGAAGTATCAAGTCTTCATTCAGCTGAAAACGAAAAGTCAACTTCAAAACGTCGCTGCCAATCCTCGGAAGTGAATCACGGATATCCAGATTTTCAGTCGTGGTTTATCTCAACGCAGTTTGGAAGATAAAACTCTCAGAGCTTCGTTCAGTTGTTGTTGACACACTTGTTGTTGAGAATTGGAACGGTGATCAGAGGCGAAACATTTTATCAGTTGTTGAGTTGTTGGCTGCTTCTACTCATCGACGACTGTGATTGGTCAAAGAGGGAGGGTCCAAAGACTTGGGAAAGCCTTCTGATTGGTCCAAATCCTTAAACTTTCTTGCGCTGTGACCTCGGGAGTTCAAGGGGGTTTGTCACCGATAACACCCTCAGACATAAACGGTGATGCTCAGAACAATCTGGAAGATAATAGTGATGTTTTCTTCAAGTAATTGAAAACATTTCAGTTTTGTTCAATGCAGTGGTTTGGAGACGTGGAGACGTGTTTCCGAAAGCCCTCCAAAAGGAGACAATTTGGATGTCTTGCTGATCAAATGCACCTTATTAAACAAATAAATGGTTAATAGAGGCTATAAGACCTGAGATGGAAGTGTCAGACAATGTAGACGAGTTGGGACGAGTTGGGAAGCTTCCAGGAACAGAGTTGGGAAACACTGCCGAGTTTCTCCATTTTGCTTTCTCCTGCCACAACCGTATTTTATCTATTGGTAGCCTATTGAACACGAATCCTCTGCAAACCCTAACTTTCAAGTAAAAACCCAAACGCTGCACTGCACAGAGGTATTTATTGTATGCAAGTGGACAGTAGAGTCTCTACAGAATGAAAGGAGCAGCTTGCGGGGGTCTCAGCAGGGTATGACGCCGAGAGTGCCGTAAAAGCTGTCTGTGGAGACGAATACAATTGTGAAGAAGCGTTATTTATAACGCAGAGACATTCAATATAGTCATCCATCCCACTCATTCTCTTGCATTACTCCGCATTTCTCTCACACACACACTCACTCTCTCCATCTCACATTCAGATGCTCCTCCTCTGTTCCCCGAAGTCACTGAAGTTCCTTTGCTTTCTCAGTGAGAAACTCACGTCAGTCAAACGGCCCCCGTTCATTCAGAGAGAACCCTGATCAATCAAACAGAAAAACTATCACACTTTCAACTGTTCAAACAGAAGAACCCACTCTGAACATATACAATGAGTTCAAATTCATTTTAAAATCCTTCAAAAACTGTTGCTAAAACAGACTGAAACAGTCTGAATCTATCACGATAATGCCCTCGTCCGCTTTTGACCGATTTCCATCAGGCTAATGTGTCAAATACGCTGGCTGTCATTTTAGAGCTATCAATTCAGAGACGTCGACAGTTCAATCGGGGGGTAAAGTGGCCCTCTGGTCCTCTGGGATGTGGGCATTATCGCATTGCTGTGCTCAGATGTGCATGTTTCGCGGTGGCGACGGATAAGAGCATGTTATTGCCGTCCGCGGTCCCAGGTGCTCCATAAACGGATTAGCGCAGCGGAGCCCGCGCGCCACAGGCCAGGCTGCCCTCAGAACAAGAGCAGCGCCGCAGCCGCTCATGCTGACTTTAATTGACATCTGACCGCTTCTGCCGGATTGGCCTGAGGGACAAAACATCAAAAGTGATATTATTGCAATTATTGGAAATTTCCCACGTGAGATGCATGACATATCTATCTATCTATCTACTGTATCTATCGAAAACCCCATAAAATCCAGAAAACATTTATAATAACAATTCTTATACTGCATATTCCTATTAAAATTATTATTATTATTATTATTATTTTAGATTTTTGGATTATATTTTTTATTATGTATTTTATTTATTAAACGTTATAACAACATGAAAAGGAGGAAGAAGAAAAAGTTTGCTGTTTTGTTGTTGTCGTTGATTTAGCAGTATGCATTCATTTGTAAGCTAAAGAATAAATTGAAAAACGCCACGCAAATGACTAGCATCGTTGTTGTTGTTATTATTATTATTATTATTGTTGTTGTTATTATTATACGTCAAAGAACACTTAACTTTTCCTCAATCGCCCATTGGGGAAATGATGTTCATTTAATGATGTTCATAATAATATTTCACTAATTTTACAACTACTTTTACAATTAAGTTTAAAAATTTACAGCAAGAAAAGTTACAGCAGTTATTATATTGCATGCACAAATATAAAAGTGAAAAAGTAAAGGTACTATCTAAGAAAATAATTTCTAAGTGTCTGGACGCCATAAAACTATTCGTTGATGTAGCCTAAAGTAGTCTGCTCGATCAAGTGTTATGAATCATAATCATGACTTGAATAAAAATAAACTTATTTATAATTTACCGTAAAGCACATCGGATTGCTGACAAAACTATTTTGCCTGTTTGTATTAATAATACAACCTGCTTTGCGTATGAGGATAAGATTATCTCAACGTGAGCTGGAAAAAAAAAGTATTTGTATGACTGTTTTAAGACTTTTGTGAATTTTTATTAAGCACTCGTGGCCGTGTTGGTATAGGCCACTTTTGGCACAACTGACCGCATATGTGGCCTGGTCGCGCATTGTTTATGTGTGTGTGTGTGTGTGTGTGCGCGTTTTTGTGACAAATGAGGACATACATTTGTATAATGACAAGGGTATGACATAGGTATTACAAGGAGAAGGTGACTTTTCAGGACATTACCCCATGTCCGTTGCATATCTCAGAAACCCCTGCTATATGTACAAATGTTTCGGGCGAACATGAGCTCTTTTCCCTCGCTTACAGTGCAATAAACACTATAATAATGTTTTCAGATTGAAGAATGTCTATTGCTCACAACAGGCTCGTGGTAACTCGATATGGTCATAAAGTGAGTGGGGATATAAGCGGAATGAGGAGAGACTCAGTTTGATTATCTTTAAAGGGATATTGGATATCTGTGTCAAATCAATTTTGGAGTGAAAAATCCAAGTCAGAAATGTTCTACATCGGTGGAAGAAAAGACATCATAAATAAAGAGGCAAACGCCACACTGGAGAAATGTAAGCGCCCCTGGTTTAGTTTAGACTCTAAAACCAAATAACCCCGGCATGTGTTTCAGAACTCTGGAAAAAATGTAATTATGATTAAACTCAAGAACAACGTTTCTGCTCTGAGGAGAGACTGCGAAACGCACTGATAAGACTGAAACAGAAGCGAAGTGACTGAAGATATGGTTTGATGTTCACTCTCAGCAGTAGGCCATTTCTTCAATTTATAATTTTATCATTTATAAACCCCTTTCTCGTTTTCTAACTTAACATGTAAAAGGGCCTCTTTGCTCCAACCCGGATAGGGGTCACACTCGAATATATTTGTAAATGCAAGTTTACAATGATGCATTATAAAAAAAAATCAGCCCACTAAAACTAAAGTTTAATTATTGACGTATTAAAGTAAAGTTCGTTGCACTCTTTTCATTGTCACTTTCGAATTTTTTTGAAAAACATCATATCAATCATCAGTTATATTAAACGGATAAAAGAAAAGAGGTGTACAGTCACAAGGATACATCAAATCCACAGCTACAGTTACAGCAGGCGGGTGAACATGACACAGTGTGACACTAATCTAAAACTTTCTTAAATTATTATTTAATTATTATTGAGAGATATGGAAATGTAGATTTTTTTATTTAAATGCAATGCAAAGTTAAAAGTGATCAAAAAAGTTAAAAACAGTGTAACTAACAGTCAGTGCACCTAAAATATTCACATTTACATAAGTTTTTTTCTATAGCTACTGTACATTTCAATATAACATATAATATTAGTTGAATGTCAACTACATCTACATCTTCAAAAGCCATAGCTTGTCAGGGTTCCGAACAAATCTTGTGTGTGTGTGTGTGTGTGTGTGTGTGTGTGTGTGTGTGTGTGTGTGTGTGACATGAAATAACAAACAGCTTATGGAAACAACTCGAACTATGTATTTAACTCATGTAAAACCTCCCACTTCACTGTCTAATGCTTAAGTAAATATTTACAGCTCGAGCTGCTGTGGGAAACACATCGTTACAGTAAAGTGACAAACTACTCAATAATACTTCTCTTCACAATGGAGTCTTGCTGTTGTGATGACTTTATTTACTTCCCCGGCTCATTAGAATAACTATAAAGGGATGGCTGTTTGCAGTTTCCTTCTCATGTTAAACGCGTTTAGAGTTCAACTCACAGCAACACTTACAAGAATTGCCAACAATTTTGAGATGAGATACCGGTTTGTTTGTTTGTTTGTTTGTTTGATTGATTGATTGATTGATTCATGCATTTATTTATTATTGTTATTTTAGAGAGGTAAAGTAATCACTGAAGCATGTCACTAAACTATAAGACTACATTGTTTTCAAAGAAAAACAGAAACAGTCATTAATTAAAATAATAATAATAACAATAACACTAATAGTGTTATTGTTTAATTAAAGTGTATTATTATTATTATTATTTCATATTAAAATAAAAACATTTTCATTACATTTCGTTTCGTTCATTTCGTTTTTTGTTTACTTTTTGTTTGTTTTGTTTTTTGCTCTTTGTAGGCCTATCAATTTCTGACAGATAAAAATGCCAACTATCCCACCTTTAACCCTTATCAGTATTCGCTAATGAGTTTAACAGTCTCGACTAATGTCATATTGAGCCACTGTAAACCGTGAAGTGTTTGATGGTACTAATTAAATGGTGGTAATGAATGTAGGTAATTCAAGGCAATACAGTAGCGCTGGGATTCAAAGGAAATTAAGAATTTTGCATGACACAGGGTAAATAAAGTGACCCAGTAAGAGGCAGAGAGCCTTTGGAAATGAAGCGTTTGTAGTGAGGGCCGCGGGGCACGGTAATGTCTTTACATGATGGCAGGGGGAAAGGGAGTTTATTGCCCCCGCGGTGAACCTTGGCCCCGGGGCCAGTGCTTCGGCATTATCGCTCTCAGGTGATCACGGCAACCAGTAGCGCTTCTCTCAACAGGTGGTAAGTCTGAGAGATATGAAGATTCAAGCGCTCTCAAAGACTCTTTAAGTTTTATATACTTCTGCCCACCAGAGGGCGCATGAAACAAATAAGAAACAGTGGTCAAAAAAGCATTCCTCTGTATGAATGTCATTGCAGTCAGTGACAAAATATAAAGTGGAATTATGCTCACCAAGGCTGCATTCATTTGTTAATTTTTATTTCAGTTGTGTGTGTGCGTGGAACCCTGGTTCCAATGCAATAACATCTTTGTAAAAGTGTCTAAACACTTTTTTTTTCTTTTCTTTTTCTTTAGTCCTTTATCATTTTCTCTCAACAAACAAATTCTACATCAACAAAGAATGAAAAGTTAACCAAAAAGTTACCTGAGATGAACAGAACTGACGACTCATGCTGTCACCTTCATACACGCACATATACAAGTTTTTAGTAAAGAAGTGCACTGAAACTAGCTCGTTATAATTATTTATTTATTGCATGTATGCATGCAGCAGCTATGTTAAGGTAAGCGCTAGTGTTTTGGCATCTGTGAGTGAGGATAATTAGCGACCTGCAGTGGCGGTTCTACATTGAATTACACCCTGGGCGAGACCCCCTTCGAGCGCAGAAAAAAACCACAAAATTCTGCACAAACAGTTATATTTTATTATAACAACATAAGTGAAAGAGAAAATTATATTTCTCAATTGCACAAATCCTTCATTAGAACATTTGAAAAACACACTTAAGAGAATCCAGTTATTTAACTATTGCAATTACAACAGGAAACTTTTTAAGGTGCACAATCTCCACCTCCAACATTGCCAAAAGACAATGAACACAATTCTGCACAAAATATGACAGTATAAGTTATCAGAACTTAAATAAATATACACTATACACTGTATCTAATTTGCATATTAATGTGTTCTTGGAGCAACATTTAATGAAAAAAGAAGTGTAATAATTGGAGTATGTCCGTTCCATTTGGGAGAGACCCAGAGGTGAACTGTCCCCCGCGCCCCGCTCCCCTTTCCCCTTCTCACACAGCTTCTGTGCAAGGCACCTTCTCAGCAAACAGGGGCTGCCCGGTTCGCCCGTGCCAAAAACCGCTACTGGCGACCTGTGTGTGATTTCAGCACCTCTGCTGTCGGACAGCTCCTGCGCGCTCAACACGGGAGATTCACACCTCTTGACTGCCACCCTGCGCTCACGTGACCGTTTCCGTTCATTTAATCAGAATATAGGCTAGTCTTAAAAGTTCAATTGATGTAATCTACCCATTTAGGACTGTATTGCATTTAAAGTTAAAGGAAACAGGGTACATTTACAAGGAATTATAATATATAACAGTAACAATTTAATAAACTAATATATAACGCTATCACCCGAAAGCAGTTTTTTCTACAACTACAGTATATTCGTTACATACAAAGTCAACATCGCCACCTTGAGGTGTAAAAAATGTAACAAGTATGTTCCCGCTTCATAAATTGTAAAGTAGGACCAAGACCTTGATACGATCAAATCAAAATAAAATAAAATAAAATAAAATGTAAAATAAAAGTATAACATATTGTGTATGCAATTTATTAAATGTAATTTATTTCTGTGATGCAAAGCTGAATTTTCAGCAGCCATTACTCCAGTCTTGATTGTCACATGATCCTTCAGAAATCATTCTAATATGCTGCTCAATAAACATTTCTTATTATTATCAATGTTGAAAACAGTAATGCTGCTTAATATTTTTGTGGAAACAGTGATACATTTTTTTTGTTTTTTTAAATAGATGAATAGAGAGTTAAAAATAACTACTCTTTTTTTGTAACAATGTAAAAGTCTTTATTGTCACTTTATTTTCATCAATTTAATACGTTGTTCCTGATTAAAACTTTGATTTATTGATTGACTTAAAATATCTACTAAAATTAAGCGGAACCTAAATCTTAATAAGACCCATATAAAATAAAATTAAATAATAAAAAATAAATTAAATAAAAATATCAGCTTTTCCCCTACTTGTATAACCTATTGTTTGTGTGTGAGTGTGTGTTCTCTGTTAGTTTCAGGGTAACTGGCCAATAAACCTTCATGCTAAGTCTTTACTTAATTTCCAAATGACACCACAAAGAAAAAAAAAAGACTCATCTGTCTAAATACATTTGTCTTTTCCAGACCAAAACATTCCACTCAATTGCACAAAGGCACAAACACATCACTTCAGTGTCTTAATGTCTGGATCATATTAGATTGTGAATCTCTGTGTCCTGTGTTTTACCCCTGCAACGCTCCTTCACAAGGGCAGAGAAAGGCGTTGTTTTGGACTATATGTGTTTTAAAGAGAGCCTCGGGCTGGGATGATCTCTCACTGCAAACATCTCTCACACACACCCAACTAAACAATGCTTGTCTTTTCACATCTAGATTCCTGAAACATACACAGTTAATTGTAAACTGAACTGAGGCTACTGTGCCATACATCTTCCTATGCCAGAGGTTAACAGATCATTTTCAGACTGGAACTACATCTTCAACATGATACAGAATAAAATGCATGACCAGTTTGTGTTCTTCTGCCAGTAATCATCAAATATGACATACATATTACAAAAATAAAAGAGTTAATCCATGCAATCTTTATTGCACATTCTGTCAGCTGGTTTTCTTACACACACACACAGAGAGAGAGACAGTCCATTAAGAAGCTATTGAGGTCCTCACAAGGTCAATGACAGGAGAGCAGTTCCTGTCAATATCACAAGTTGCGGTGTGTTTTTCAAATGTCTAATGGATTATATTGATTTAAGCTCAACTTTTGCATGGGGATGTGCAGCACTTAGACATGAAATCAGTTTTTAGTGATAATGCATGCAAGTTATTTCTGTATCACCCATTAGTCTGTTTTAAAGGGATAGTTCACCCAAAAATGAAAATGTTGTCATCATTTACTCACTCTTGTGTCTTTCCAAACCTGTATGACTTTCATTTTCCCGCAGAACACAAAAGAAGATATTTTGTAAAATGTTGGAAACCAGATCGTTTTGGTTCCCATTTTGAAGAAAGCTGATAACCAAACAGTTTTAGTTCCCATTGACTTCCATTTTGAAGAAAGTTGGTAACCAAACAGGTTTGGGTCCCATCAGGGGCGTCATGCGGGGGTGATGGCTCGTCATGCTTGTCATGTGACAGAGCAAAGAACATTTAAATTATCAAAGAACATTTTCACTTCAGTCTAGCCAGAGTTCAGGCACTCTCAAAAACTCCCATTTAAATCACTGAAGCTGTTTACACTGTGAAATTAATATCTTACATTCGTACACATCTGCACAGTCAGCAAGTAAGTGAACAAAACACCGCGTTCAGCGATGACTCATCTGAACGTCTCTGATTGGTCATTGCATTCATAAGCTCAACGGAATCGTGTGTGATTGGTTACAATGCAGCGCTGTGCGTCTCTGGTTCAGCGCCAGCCGCGAACGCTGATTTGAATAGCAGCTGATGCTGTGCCGCAATAAACGATCTAATCACACCGGTGTGATTGTATCAAATATAAAAAATATTATTTGGCTATTTTTTGTCTTTTGGAAGATGCATTTAAAATCCACTTGGCTCAGAAATCTGAGGGGGCACGTGCCCCCTCACTTTGAATGGCTATGACGCCTCTGGGTCCCATTGAATTCCATTGTACGGACAAAAATACAGTGGAAGTCAGTGGGAAATTAAACAATTTTATGTTCAGCCAAAAAAAAAAATGCATACATGACTGAGACGATGTGAGGGTGCGTAATGACAGAATTTTACTTTTGGGTGAACTCTTTAAGAACATGTGCTTGATAGTGAAATACACGAAAATGACAAAAAGTCTTTGTACTGTACACCTCAAAATGTACAAAAAATGTTTAACCCTTTGACACGTACGATCACACCGGTCTGATCAGTCTTGGCTGGTCCCTGAAGCGTACGATCACACTGGTGTGATTAGAACGTTCAGTGCGTCACATCATCAACTGCTGAATTTAAATCTGCTTTCTGGCTTTGGCTTTAGCAAAACCATACATTTATAGTTTGTAAAATACACGCTGATGTCTATGGAAACGGCAATAATGATCCTTACAAATATAATCTGACGACATGTTTTATTGATATCATATACAGATTGTGTAGGTAACTATTACGTTTACTCTGCTCTTCTCCCAGTTTACCGGAGACCTACTTTAACGTGTTTCGGTAAATCCCACAGCTCGGATACAGCACGAGCTAACATGGCGGCGCCCATCACCCGTTATAGATCAACTAACACGATCGATATAAAAGTGTTTAAACTACCAAATAGATTTAATTGCACATATTTCAGAATCGGAATATCAGATATTATGACGCGTCGCCATGGAAACAATAAGGCGATACATTCTAAAATAACGGTCGCCTAAAAAAACTCACGCTGGGGGCTCAGCTAGAATATTTTAAACTCACGTGCGAAAGTTAAGCAAGTAGTCACTTAGCAGAAGCTTTTCTTCAAAGTAGATCAGTAATATATAGACACAATCCCCATGGAGCAAACTGAGGTTAATTGTCTTGCTCAAGGGCACAGTGTTGATGGCCCGTGACCAGCTACCATCCTGCTACAAGGCCTGAGTGTTAGCTGCAATGCCACAACATCTGTTTCATTATGGCAAATCCTGATAACAGTTGTTTTTATTGCATGTCAAACAAAACTGATAACAGCTTATGTATGTTTCTATCATGGAAAGGCACGATACGATGCATTAGAAGTCAACTGGGCTATAAGCATCATTATGTATATTCCCTGGGAATTAAACCCATAACCTTGGTGTTGCTACCAGTTGATCTGTATTGTAAGCTACATTGTAAGTGTCCTTTTAAATACATAAATAAATGTCTATACAAGTACAAACAGAAAGCAAAAAGAGCATAAAAGAGAAGCTGCTTAGTCCAGCACATCCCTGATTCAATCAAACATAACAGGCTATTCTCACGTATGCGCTAAACTAAACAAAACCAGAAAACTCTTGGTAATGCCTCTGAATTTTTCACAAAAGCTAACGATCAACAATCCAGGCTTCAAAAGACCCATGTCATCCGAGGGGAGTTTAATCAAACAAAGTGTGCTCCTTATGCGTAGACTTTCAGAGAAGGTCATCTATACGCCAACACAAGCCATATCTGTTTTGAGATCATGTCGGTTGACCACAGTGGACGCTCTCTCCTGGACGGCCCTCTTTTTGTGTTAATAGCCTGCCCGCCGCTGCCCTGAAAGAGATGCTGGAACAAAGCAGGTATTTGTTTCAAGGCAGTGTTGTTTTAGGAAGAGACTCGAGTTAAAGTCACCCCCTTTCTAGGTCATGCAAAATCCTCCTCTCTCCTCGGCTCGGCCCGGCCATGAATACAGCCACTTCAGTGCCCTCGGAACAAAAGGGCAGGAAGAATGCCGGCGACTGGGGGAGCGGCGAACCCACTGGGAGGGATGGACAACATGCTGGCTCAGACTGGGAGGAGGGAGTCTGTTTCAGCCAGTCTGCCGGGCTTAGAGTTAAAGATTACCTTTGAAATCTGCACCCCTCCTCTCTCCCTATAACTCTGCTCCTCTCTCTCGCCTTCGTTCACACCTGCGGGCAGGCGTGGAGAGCGGTTAGATGAGTCCCGGAGAAGATCCTCTTTGATGACAGAGAAGGATCTTTTTGTTCTCTAATCCTTCTCTGGTCTTAAACATTTTAAGCCCAACTGGACCTCAAAGAGAGGCTGTGCTGAAGCTCGGGGTCTCAATGGAGGCATTCTTCCCCACCCTCGCTCGTCCCGAACGCAGAGGAATCTGCCCTCGTGCGTCTCAAACCGCTTGTTCAGTTACAAAGTTCAGAGTTCCTCACAAGTTGGAAGTCAGTACGCTTGACTTTCACTGCAGGTTACCTCCAACAATAAGGAATATATTATTAAGGCAAAACACCACAGGTGAATAGGCTGAAATTTGAATAGATATCACCTCACCTCCCCTATTGATTACATTTTCAAGTTTTCTGAAATTTTTAATACGCAAATGAGGCATTGTCTAATTAAATATGCACACATTTGCATACATTTCTAGAACAGAAATGTGAACATTGAATAATGTTGGATAATTTTTGTTTTATTTTGTTGGCATATTAAATGTTTTTACGAAGGGGAATTTTGAATCTCTCTTTTTATAACTCCATAAATCAGAAAATACTGACAAAAGCCAGGAAAAAAATGAATTTTTTTAGGAGTATAGTTATGTTCTATGTGTATAGAATAATCATAATTTTAGTTACGTTAACCAGGCAAATGATATATGATCAAATCCCTCTGTAAAAACCTTCAGAATATAGATAATTGGACTGTTTTGGTGTATGCAAGTACTATAAAGTGGAAATTTCTGATTCAGTGCCAGAGAAAAAAACTCATTTGGAGAAGATGGCCTTTAAAAATACTATGACCCGGTTTCACAGACGGGGTTTAGCTTAAGCCAGGACTAGGCCATAGTTCAATTAGTATTTTAAAGTAATTTTTATAATTATGCCTTAGAAAAAACTTCAGTAGAACACATATGATGATTTTTAACTCCAAGCGTTGCAGTCTATCAGTCGTATAATGCATGGCAATGGTAACAAAATCTATGAGAGTAAAAAAAACATGCACAGACAAATCCAAATTAAACCCTGCGGCTCGTGACGACACATTGATGTCCTAAGACACGAAACGATCGGTTTGTGCCAGAAACCGAACAGTATTTATATAATTTTTGACCTCTAATACACCACTATGTCCAACTGCCTTGAGCGAGCGTACGGCATCCGGTGCGTGAGGTGTGTACGCGCTCTGGCGTAGTTTACGTTAAAGGGTGTGTTGATATCCAGCCGAAGAGCAATCAACCATAACTTCAGGCGAGCAGGCTCAGAAGTTGGGAATACGTGGAAAGTCACCACTCCCAAATGAGTTCGCGCGAGAGAACGTAATCTTTTAGTTTTAAGTCGGTTTGAACAATCCGGATAAGCGCAAGTAAGTACCATTTTGTGTTCTACTGAAGAAACAAAGTCACCTACATCTTGGATGCCCTGGGGGTAAGCAGATAAACATCAAATTTTCATTTTTGGGTGAACTATCCCTTTAAGCCTTGTCTGTAAAACCGGGGGTATGTATTGTAATTGTAATACAGAAACAGATTCATAAAGTGTAATAAAATAAACACTTAAAAGTGTATTTTTGGAGGTTTTCTTTCCACTAGTCTGAAAGAAGACATGTTATGGAAGCCCTAAATAGCCCAAAATCTCAAAATGTATCAGTGCATGGAAAAAAGTGAGAGAGGAGTATCAAGACTTGTGCTTGAATGACTCTTTACCTCACCATAACTATATGTCTCCACTAATACCTATAGTATTATGTCAAGGGATTTTTAGTGGTGCTTGTTTGGCTATTATTTTTAGGAATGGTGGTCAAAATAAAACAAGGCAAAAAAATCCCAAAGACATACATTGTAGTAGGGACTTGAGACATATCAGAGACCAGAATATTGGACCAGTAAGTAACACCCTAACAACACCTTAGCAACCATACACTATACACCCTAGCATCATGACGGCAGGTTTTACACATGTCACTGCTCACATCTCTTCAAAAATTTAAAAATCTAGCCATTTGCATGATCAACTGAATAAAACTTGTAGATCAAATTCTCAGTGTTAGGATTAGAATGTGATTCTGGCGTGGAAAAGCTTACACAATCTTACCAGTGTGAACCAACCTTCAGGCTGCTGGTTGAGAACAGAAGGTTTGTTCCCTTGTGTCGTCCAGCCAGTAATCAGCAAATTTGACACACACATGACATGACAAAAAAGATGAAAGAGTTTTTAAAAAGATTTCATCTGCCCTCTAGCATCACACACAACTGACTGTCTCACACGATGACCTCAAAGAGACCTCAAAGAGAAAAATGATGCACTATATGTGTTGAAAGAAGATCTTCTAAGACTGCATTTATTTGATCAAAAATAGAGTAAAACAGTAGTATTGAAAAATATTATTACAATTTAAAATAACTGTTTTCTATTGTAATACATTTTAAAATGTAATTTATTGCTGTGATGACAAAGCTGAATTTTCAGCATCATTATTCCAATCTTCAGTGTCACATGATCCTTCAGAAATCATTCTAATATGCTGATTTACTTCTCAAGAAACATTTCTGATTATTATCAATGTTGAATAGAGAGTTCAAAAGAAATTTGAAACAGAAATCTTTTGTAGCATTATTATCTTTATCATTATCAGTCCTTAATGTCAATTTAATGCATACTTACTGAATAAATGTATTATTTTCTTTCACAAAAAACCTGATAGTATATATAAAAAAAAACAAATTTAACATTTTAAATGTACAATTACTTACATTTAATGTACTTAATTGAATTTTTTTTTCACACAAAAAAAAAACCCTGACCCAAACTATTTAATGGTAGTATACAAAATCACATTTAACATTTTAAATGTACAATTACTGTACTTAATTGAACCTTTTTTTTCTCTCTTATAAATGTCCTGAGGCATCCTAGTGGGCAACACTTACAATCATATTGAATCGACAATAATATTGAGCCACAGGCAGACACAAAAAAATGGCATGTACAAAGCTGAAAGGTCACTTACATGTGTTCAGGCTTGAGTGTGTGTAAACAGACACCACTGAACATACGGAAAGAGCACTGAAGGTTAAGTGGCCATGAGAGGTGAAGTGGCTCAGAACAAACACACACACACACACACACCAATAGTAGTGTGTCCTCCCATAGACTTCTGTTGTTCTTAAATTAAACAAATCACAACACACCTATCACCTATTACACCTACCTCTCTCTCTATAGTCTGAGTTTGTGCTCCCACTACTCATATTGTTGCTATATTGATTAAAGTCACAGTTTTAATTTAAATCACGTAGTAAAGCTAGACACTAGTGCATATATGGCTATAAACATCAATAGCATAAAAACCCACATTACATCTGGCTTACATAACATACATTTTCTGCTCCTCTTATGCATAAAGCAAATACTTTTTCTGATCTTATGTGGATTCTGATAATTCAACAAATTGAATAAATAAAGCATATTTTACATATTTTACTACTACTTCTACTACTACTAATAATAACATATTTGAAACCGCTCAAACAACATAGATAAATGAAATGCTACATTTTTTAGCTTTCACCTCAGAAAACTTTTTGTTTTCTTTCAGCATATTTTTGGTTCTTCCCTGCTGATCTGTAATTTAAAAAAGAAAAATGCTATCATATGATAGGCTTTCATAGCCTCTTCTTCGCTGGTCATAACATAAGTACACAAACCTTCCTTCAATAATAACTTGGAATCCAGTGAGTCGGATGTTGACTGATTCAGTAACCGCTCCGAATTCATTCAGTAAAGGATTCGTCGACTTAACTGGTAACTAGATAGTTCATAAGTCTTTTTGAACAATCAATGACCTGCTCATGAATCTGACATAAGAAGGCATCACTCATTAGAGCAGGTGAATCTGACTACACTGTCATGCTGTGTGTTTGTTTTTTCACGTAACTCGCGAGGACAACTGAATAGAAATACATGTTTTCCTGCCATCATTTTGCAGTAGATGGTTTTTTTTTTCTCCTTATATTCGAATCAGACTGCAAACTCACTTGCAGGAGTAAAATATACATTTTATGGCCTTTCCACAGAAGTGACATAGATTCATCGGTGAAGTAAACATATGCCTTGATAATGACTTATAACTCACAGTTGTATTACAATATGCAAATGTAAATAAATCTAAACAAACACACCTTTGGTTCAGGGATCATAAAGTGAGTGACCTCTACTGGCCTCAATCCATAGATCATACAGCTGCAAGGCCTTCCATCTAAAAGACTTGTCCAAATGATGGTGCTGTGTGCCACCTAAAGGACATATGAAGACAAGACAATACTTTACTACTGTTACTACTTTACCAACACATATATACCAAACCTGTTTCACAGTCAATGGTGATCCTTAGCTAAATTATAAGAGTGTGGTGAAACTGGTTGATGACGTAACACCGTTCAGCTTACAGATGACTTTTTTGATTTCTCACATGAGGAATGTTTATGATTTTGTAATGGTATTTGACAGGAAGAGGACAGAGTCATAAAATGCCTTTTGCAAACCTGAATCTGCAACCTCTTTATGGTAAGTATACAGTGGGGACCAAACGTCTGAGACCACACTGAAAATTTGTGATTTAAAATCCTTTTTAAACCTAGAAATAAAGACAAAATATGTTTTAGAATTTTAAGACTGAAAAAGAAAAAAAAAAACATTTTCACTGGTGGTATCAGACTTCTGGACCACATGGTGTACAAAATAAACACTTTAGTGCATGTGTTTACTGTGTATTTTGTCAATACTCTTAAATTTCTATTACATTTTTTTTGTAATTAATTTTTATTTTTCATTTCTTATTTAATTCAGTGTATGTTATATGGTTTTGGTTTGTTTGTTTCTGACAGCCAGAGGCAGAGCACCATATAATTCCACACACCATTTAATAAGTGTATAAACCATTTAACGGTTTATACACTTATAAACGGTATGCATGTTTAATTGTCATCAACAGTATTGTTGTTTGTTTGTTTTTGCATATTTAAAAAGTAGAACGTTGACTATACTTCTGATTCTGCATGAACATACAGTAACTGACATGAAATATTTTTTATTGACGACATATTTTTTGGTGCAGTGTGCTATAGGCTACTCCATCTAAAACCAACTAAAATAGTAAAAAATAGTCAAATTATTATGAAGGTTTTATGACTTTCAGGTAGTCAAGACATGGTATATTTGTTCTTCTATAAATTCATTTTTCATACAGCAAAGCCGTTTTGCGCTTATGCAGACACAAATACACTACTGAGCGGATTTTTTTTTTTTATAATTTGTCAATTACTCCACTTTAAAAAGTAATGCGCCGCCCGGGAATCGAACCCGGGTCGCAAGAATGGGAATCTTGCATGATACCACTACACCAGCGGCGCCTATGTGATGAAAGGGGAAAAATCCCACCCTTCCCAAGTTACCTGAAACGTAAAGAAAATCACACCCTTCCATTCAAATCCTTACGCCTCCGTAATATTATTTAGGATGCTTTTTCAATTTACATGAGGGGATATTTGAACCTGACATTCACAGAACCGTTAAATGGGAATCTGCTCTAGCGACATCGCTTAATGTGAATGACTCATTCTTCTGAGCCAGATCTTTTCAATCGTGGATTGAACCGATTCACAAAGCCAGTCTGGAAAATTCGTTGACTGAATCCGTTCTCGAGTGAACAACTCACTGATCCATTAAACCGAGAACCGTCACTTTCGGCCACGTCTGGTGAGAAGAAAACGATATATTATTCAGCCATGATATATAAATTAATTTTAGTATAACTTTTTTAGAGCACGCCACGCTGGGATGTCAGGTGACGTAATGAATAACTGAATCGCTTTTTTGAACCAGTTCTTTGAAATGAACTGTTCAAAAGAATCAATTCGCGGAAATGACTCGAACTTCTCCTCAATAGCCGCCTGCCAGCTGTTCGGGGCGCTGCAGCACTGCTCTCATCGAGTCAACAAAAGAACCAATGACGCTGTCCATTCTTACACATCACCATTTCCCTCTACCGCTCAAATTCACTTCACAAAGGCTCGATGGACCGCAAAATATAAATACATAAAACAAATATCGATGCAATTTTATATAAATCAAATTAATCAGCCAAATCGATAATGACCGCTGGTAACCCGAGCGTGATGTCACGCCAGCCTCCAACACGCGCCACCCGGCGTCAGCCAATGGGAGCACGGGGAAACCGGCCCCTGCCATGACAACGCTTCCATCACTTCCGGGCTGAGAGCGACGGCCGGCGCGAGTCAGCGATCGCAATATACACCGACCCAGAAAAAAATAACAATCATCGCTCTGTATTTGCCGCGTCTAGCTCTTCTATAACACATTTTAAATAGGATGTTGCGAGTCTAACTGAATCAGCGGCGTCATCTTGGAAGAATAAGGTGAGTGTTTATTGTCTGTACGGGTCGTGTGGTGCAGATGCGCGCGGAGAACGTTGATTTACATGTGAAAGACACACATGCATATAGCAAAGCATCGTGCGTGTTATTACTCGGGTATGAAGAGGGTTTGCATGCTCTGACACCTCGCAACCGGAGGAATGTAGGATATATGACATCGCATTAATCTCTTGATACTGATCATCTCTCAGGCCTCTTCTGCTCCCAGCCTGCAATGACACACGCATTCATATACAAAATATTTTGTGCTTTTTAGCCATGATCATACACATCTCTCGTACTCCATACACCTGCATGCACACTAAGCACACAATCTCACATAAACAAACATGACATTTACACATTTCACACCCCATCAGCTTAGATTCTCTGTGTTATGGAAAGGCAGATGAGCATATTTTGTCATGAAGAAGATGTTTTGCTTAAATGAGGTCGCAGATGAGTGTGCTGGTGGCATGGGACTGCAGTTTGTTGTTGGGTGATAGGGAAGATAGTGGGTTGACATGCGTTGAGATAATCCTGCTGGATTATGTGCTATCAGTTGAAGGCCAGCACTAAGAATAAGTATCTGCAAATGCAGTGTGTTTGAATGGTGACCATGCAGGTTAGGCACTAGATGACTGGACTTTAACTTGAAATTGTATGATAATGAGAAGGTTTCTTATGTGGGCTAGATTTATGTATGTATGTATGTTAATAGGAACATACATTTATTGACATTTTTCATCCATATGCATAGCATATTCATGTCATAAACACACCAATCATTGTCATTTCTTCAAGAGTAGCCTCCATCTATTCTTTTAGGTGCATCAAATCTTTATGTTACTCAACCGTGTTCTTCTGTGTCTTGACATTCTAATGAAGTCCAAAACACACTGGTGCTTAATAACGGCTCACAATCCACGATATTGCCACAATTTAAATGAATGCTTCAACCAGAAAGGTAAAGCTTACTATTTAAGATGATTTTCTTTTCCATGCAATGAAAGTCAGTAAGTAAACACTGGTTGTCAGACTACCCCAAAACACAATAACGTGTATATGAATGATGTGAGAGAGTGAATGGTGACAGTATTTTTGGGTGAACCATTAAGGAATAGTTCATCCACAAATATGAAAATTCTGTCATTTACTCACCCTCATGTTGTTCCAAACCCATAAGACTTTGGTGAATTAAGATATTTTTAATGAAACCTAAGAGGTTTCTTTCCCTCAATGGAAAGTCGAGGCACCAAAACATAAAAGGTTATAAAGGCACCATAAAACAAATCCATATGAACTGAGCATATGGTTTAATCCAAGTCTTGGGAAGCGATGTAATTGCTTTGTATGATAAACAGATTTAATTTAGGCTTTTATTTACATTCACATTTAGTCATTCAACAGATGCTTTTATCCAAAGCGACTTACAAATGAGGACAATAGAAGCACTCAAAACCAACAAAAGGGCAATAATATGTAAGTGCTGTGAAGTCTCGGTTAGCCTAACGCAGTACACGTAGCAAGTTTTATTTTTAATAATAAATAAAAAGAAAACAAGTAGATAGAATAGGGAATGCTAGTGTTAGAGGGCCTTTTTTTTTATAAAACAAGTCGGCTCGTTTTTACAATGCCTTTATAGCCTTTCTGGTTATAAAGAGAATAAAAGAATTTAAAAACTCTCAATTTGTGTGTTTGAATATTAATCAAAGTCTTGAGGGTTTGTGGTGACAAGAGGGTTTCATTTTTTGGGAAAACTATCCCTGTAACGCTATAAATCATCATAAGCAAGATGCATTTAATGACATTTATTTCAGAAACACATTACAAGCAGAAAAAGATGCACCAAGCATGATTACAAAGAGATTTCAGTGTGATCTTCAGGTTTGTAGAGCGCGCAATGATGGTTTATGCTGCCACTGGAAACACGATTTACATACTTAAAATGCATCATAGATTGTGAGTGTTCGAGTATTCAGCAGTTCTTGAGTGTGAATTGATTTGCTCCTTCCCTATGGGCTGGATTCTTCACGATTGTCCCGGTACAGGAGTGCATGACTAATGTCCTCTATTCTCACACCCTGAGCACGAGGTGATGGACCAGCCGAACAGGTCCGAACACACCCTGGTTCTTCAAGTGGTGTATAAAGGGGATTATGGGTAATGAATGATGGGGCTCTGATTAGAATTCCTGGTAGGTGTGTCTGGAAGATATTCCTGTTCCTTCACTTCTGCAACCGTTGTCTGTGTTTTTGTGCGGGGGAGTTTGATCACAAGAGGAAAAAGGAAGAGAACACTTTCCAAAAACGTTTTGTTTTCACTTTAAGCCTCTGTTGTTAGTAGTTAAGTCCCCTTTACTGGTTCCTCCTCTCCGTGTTAAAGATGGCACATTTGTCACTGGCCTTTAGTGTGCTCCGTTATTCACACACAAAACATGTTGGTTCTTGCCCGTGCGAAACTCAACATCACAATGCTAGGCTGTTGAGTGTTCACCAGGGTGTTGCTATTTGGTAGCTAAGGCGTTCTGAGTGGTTATTTGCACTCTGCTATATGCAGTTTCTAGCATGTTCTGGCTGGTTGATTATTTCTCGGTCCGTCCTTCGGTGTAAGTCAGTGGGATTTTTTTCACTCGTTCAATAATGAATATTAATAAAGCAAGCATGATTAAGTCGAAATTTTAAAGCATTCAAGTTACAGGTATTAAATTAATGCAGGTGATCTGTACACATTGTGCCCTTGAGCAACACACACTCTTTCTTTCAGCTCTGTGTTGTGGCAGACAGTGCAGGTGAGTTTGGATCAGGTTGCTCAGGAGAGATGATATTTAATACCTGAGTTTGGCTGAAGATCTTCACTACACTGACTGCTTCTCAGATGACCATCTAAAACTAACTACTGTGCCTCATTCAGATGCACTAGTCCATCACCAGTATTGGGCCTTATGAAATATGGATTGAAACCATTTTGATTAAGTCGAAATTTTAAAGCATTCAAGTTACAGGTATTAAATTAATGCAGGTGATCTGTACACATTGTGCCCTTGAGCAACACACTCTTTCTTTCAGCTCTGTGTTGTGGCAGACAGTGCAGGTGAGTTTGGATCAGGTTGCTCAGGAGAGATGATATTTAATACCTGAGTTTGGCTGAAGATCTTCACTACACTGACTGCTTCTCAGATGACCATCTAAAACTAACTACTGTGCCTCATTCAGATGCACTAGTCCATCACCAGTATTGGGCCTTATGAAATATGGATTGAAACCATTTAGAGTGAATGTACAGAGGATGATTACACATTTGTTAAACATATTTCAATGGTAGAAGGGGTTTGGCGTTACCTGGTTATGCCCATCCAGCATTTTGGAGTTGTAAATGTGGATTTAAGCTAAATATTTTGATGCATAAAAATACATTTTAGAATTTCTACACATCTATAAGGAGTCATTGGTTGCTAAATGATAACTGATATTTTTCTTCGGGTTTAGTGTCCACTACCCAATAAATTTTTGGGACCTCTGTATTTTTATCTTGTACATGTTTAAATTCTGAATTGGCCATTTTCCACCCTTTACTTACTCTGTCTACACGAGATATGTCTGGCACGGCAAGTCACAACCTGTCAAAATTCCCCCTATATTGGGGAAGTCGTGGCCTAATGGTTAGAGAGTCGGACTCGTAACCCAAGGTTGCGCGTTCGAGTCTCGTATATATTTCACTATTGACTGATAAGTCATAGTGAGAATGAATGTTATGTTTCAAGTTTCTGGCCTACCAATTGAAATCATAATTTTGTAATTTCATAATAATACTACTGTTCCAAAGTTTGGGGTCAGTAAAATGTTTTTAAAATAATTGATACTTTAATTCAGCAAGGACACATTAAATTGATCAAAAATGACAGGGAAAAGACATTTGTAATGTTACTAAACATCATGTAATGTTACTCATTTTTAAAAATAAATGCTGTTCTTCAAACTTTCTGTTCATTAATGAATTCTAAAAAATAAGAAATGGATGCTTTGGATCCATGGAAAATAAGATGGATACTTTTTTTTATGATTGACTAACCTCATTCTGTATATTTCACACGGTTGTCCATCAGAATATTTGTTGATAAGTGAATAGGCCTTTACATAGTGGTCAAACTCCTCATATGTTAATGTGCTAATAATGCTTATGACACAACTGATTTCTGAACGACCTAGTTTTTGCAGCATAGTTTCTATAAATGGTCTGTGTGGACTTGGGAGAGAGATGTGAACGTTAGAGTCATGTCTTCATAATACACGTCTCTTTAGTCTGTGACATTCCTCTGGCCGGAAAAGGTTTTCACGTCCATATGCAACTGGTCTCCAGGCGAATATGTCTGGGATTTTTTTTGGGAGTCAGGGAATGTGCTATCTGTTATTGCTGCTCCATACTCAACCCTTTCACACAGCTTGAGGCCAACGACTTTACCATATGATGTTTATCACAGCAACATTCTGCTTGCAATCCACTATCCACAAGTAGTTTAAGAAGTCTATTTTTCCTCACATAGAGGAATGTTAAAGAGTTTGTGTTGCAATATTGGAATTTTTAGTAAGATAGTTCACCCAAAACTCATTAACTCACCCTCATGTTGTTGTAAACCAGTAGGACTTTTCTTCTGTGGAACATAAAAGAAGATGTTTGAGAAATGTCAATTACAATACAATAGAAGTCAATGGGCTCAAATGTTGTCAGGTTCCCAACATTCTTCAAATACCTTCTTTTGAGCTCATTTTTCTGTTTTTCAAATGTTCATGTAATCATTTCAGGGTCTCATTTGCTATCATTAAGTTATATTATATATCGTATATAGACCACCCTGCTTTCTAGACATGCAAAGTGACCTGACCTGATAAACTTCTGACTGCCTCTAAACCTCTGTTGTGATGGAGTCTACAATCGAAGCTTCAAGGAGAGCGCGTTTCTGCTGGGTAGATGATATTTGAGAACGTCTATATCCTGGATTTTCATTTTGACCTTCCTCTAAAGTATCAAAACCAAAGAAAAAAGTCTGCAGCTTGTATTTTTCCCAGCAAGAAAATAGGAAAGGGTTGTTTCCTCCTTTGCTTTTTCTTGTACAAGAGTGTTGTGTTTATCTGTAAAACGTGCATCTTCCCAGAGGGGTTTAGGGGGGTTGCACTTGAGAATTATTAACCTATTTCTTTCCAACATAATTTTTAAGTTCAACACTGCTTATTCTATCATATGGGCCACTGGTATATCAGGTCAGTCTTTATTTTGGGATTTCAGAAATTGGCCAAATATCCCTGTTTGTATTTCCTGTTCTGGATATGCTCGTCCACCCCCCATCTCTCCCCTCCTCAACACACACATGTATTCATAAGCATATCCTCCTCTCAAACAGAACACTGTTTTAGTGTGAGCTTCATCCTTCCAGAGCGACAAAGCCTGTCTTGTTTGTCGTCTGAGCTCACGGCGTTCACTGTCTGCCAGCCATGCCCAGTTAAATCACAATGACCCTGTCAGAGATGGGTAGCGTAAGTTTGAGTCTAGATAGCATCGTTTCCTAAACCTAAATCGATCCGTGTTATTTCAACAACTGTTTTTAACAACAAAATTACTGATAAAAACTACATTACCCATGATTCTGCAAAAATATGTCCACCAATGAGGGAACTGAAATGAGCAAATCACACCAAAGAACTCTTTAGCGCCCACTCACTCCCATGAAGCACAGTGAATGGTGTGAACACTCTTTGCTGCTTGTATTCCCCCACAGCTCATCCTTATTCCCAGGAGGCTTTGCACACCGTCATAGCAGGAAGCAAGAGTGGGAAAAAGAAATGGAACAAGAAGTTGCCCTCTTAGCCAGCAGGTTTGACAAAAGGCAGTAGTACGGCCAACAAGTACCATCTAGACCTTAAAACACTTCAAGAACGCAGAAGAACTCCGTAAGACCTTCAGAAGAAGAGGAATACTATCACATACTTGGAGGAAAGTAAAGAACAGCACAAAGTGAGTGGAGGACAATAGTCCAAGCTAAAGCTAGTGTGGTTCTGAGGGCAGTAAATCACTACCTTCTCTTTCTTTCTGTCTTCTCATCCTCCGATCTCTCGTTCCTCTCAGGATGAAGTTGAAGGAGGACATGTCTCCTCTCCTGCTGCAGGTCTTTCGATCAGTCGTCTGGGTTTATTCCGTCATCACGTTCCTGCCCTGGTACCTGCTCTCCGGAGCCAGCGAGAGGCAGGCCTGTGCTAAACGGGTCAAAGCGTGCTCTGTGAGTACAACAGTAGGAGTAATAAGCCCTAAACATTCATTCAGAACAGATTCATTTGACATACACTACTGTTCAAACGTTTGGGGTCAGTATGATTTTTTTTTAAAGAAGTCTCTGACTGCATTAAAGACTGCTTTATTTGGATAATAAATAAAGTAAAATTGTGAAATATTATTACAATTTAAAACAACTGTTTTCTATTGTAATATATTTTAAAATGTATTTTTTTCATGTGATGCAAAGCTGAATTTTCAGCATCATTACTTCAGTCTTCAGGGTCACATGATCCTTCAGCTGTCTGTTAGATTCACTGCTTTTATAGTAAACAGCAATGAACTGTAATTTATTTTTCAATTTTCCTAAGTTTTTTTCTTGATCTTTGAGATCTTCAAATATATGAGAGAATGATTCATTTGACATACACTACTGTTCAAACGTTTGGGGTCAGTATGATTTTTTTTAAAGAAGTCTCTGACTGCATTAAAGACTGCATTTATTTGATAATAAATAAAGTAAAATTGTGAAATTATTACAATTTAAAACAACTTTTCTATTGTAATATATTTTAAAATGTATTTTTTTCATGTGATGCAAAGCTGAATTTTCAGCATCATTACTCCAGTCTTCAGTGTCACATGATCCTTCAGAAATCATAATATGCTGATTTGCTGCTCAAGAAACATTTATTATTGTCAATGTTGAAAACAGTTGTGCTGCTTAATGTTTTTATGGAAACCACATTTTTTCACCACATAGAAAGTCCTAGAGAACAGCGTTCGTTTGAAGTACAAATATTTTGTAACATAAATGTCTTTACTGCCACTTTTCAATTTAATGCACCATTACTTATTATAAAAGTAATATTTTAATAGAAAAAAAAATTGAACTGACCCCAAACTTTTTAACAGTAGCGTACCTCAACACATAATGCATGCAAAAGAGGATAATTCAACTGCGATGGAGGGATTTGAGTCACGTTCATTACTGATCAACATCACTTAATAAAATTGCTGGTTAAAAAAAAACCATTGAGAGAAACAAATGTGATCAATCAGGTCACAAGTATGTTTGGATTTGGACTCTTTCCCGTCTTGCAATAGTGTTCCCTGACACATTTTGTCACCCTGTGCTTTGTCACATATGTCCAGATCGTTCCCCATGACCTCATTCTGATCTCCTGTCCCGTCAGGTAAGCGGGAGTCCGGCAGGGTCGTACCGGGCCGTGAACAGCCAGCAGAAATTGGTGTCCCTGCTGCATGAGGGTGTTAATACTTTGGATAAAGTATTTGAATACGCTGTAGTACACTTCCCTCAACGAGACTGCCTGGGCACTAGAGAGCTGCTGAGCGAGGAGGATGAGATACAGCCTAACGGCAAGGTCTTTAAAAAGGTGAGACACACACACACACACACAGACTCGTATTGTCACATACTCTCAAGGGCTTTGGAACTTTGTTCACACTGCAAGTGATACTGATTTATTGAATCCAGTCTGCAAATCTAAAAAGTGTTTTCAAATTGCAGTATATCCATATTAGTTGCTATATTATGTCAATGTCAAGAGACTTTCTTCTTAAATTACATAAAAAAGCAAGCTGTCAGTGGCTGTTTACATGCACAATTTTTGTTTCAGTCGGACTGAATTAATTCTGATTGATGAATCTGAATGTAGTGTTTACATGAACGCTAAATAAAGTGATCCATTTGAAGTGTGGATTGGAATTGATTTGTTTTGTGCACACTGCACGAACATAGAGAGTTTCCCACTGTGTGCGCATAATAACCATTCTTATGTTTCTTTATTTGTTTTAAACAGCAGAATTAATATTTATAATTTGATGACAATGAGCATAGCTGCATTTATTTGATCAAAAATACTGTAAAATCAATAATAATGAGAAATATTATGACAATTTAAAACAACTGTTTTCCGTTTTAATATATTTTAAAATATATAATTTATTCCTGTGATGCAAAGCTGAATTTTCAGCATCATTACTTCAGTCTTCAGTGTCACATGATCCTTCAGAAATCATTCTAATATGCTGATTTGCAGCTCAAGAAACATTTCTTATTAATATCAATGGTTGTACTGCTTAATTTTTGTGGAAACTGATATTTTTTTCAGGATTCTTTTTTGAAAGTTATAAATGTATTTACTGTCACTTTTGACCAATTTAATGCGTCCTTAGTGGGGAAAAAAAAGTATAAATTTTATTTTATTTATTTATTTTTCTTAATACCACAAACCTTTAAACATTGTGTATGCCTAAAAACATATTTAGGCTTTTAGTGTTTACAAAGACCCTTTTTTATACCCTCAGAAATGGTTTAAAACATATTTTTCTAAACACATACTTAAACAATATTCAAGTATATATCGAGTCTGTCTAAGGCTAAGGGGCCAGATCCAGAGAGAACTCACCCACAAACTCTCTTGAACTTTCTTGAAAGTTCAGTGGCCGTCTCTTTGTAAACTGTTTTTATCTCTGGCCTGTTGTTGTCCAGAACTGTTTACATGAAACTGAAAAGAAGTCACATGCTTATGTGAAAGCCGCTAGGAGTTTTAATACAATGCAGCTCTGCCTCTGTCTTTCTCTCTAGGTGATTCTGGGCGATTATAACTGGTTGTCGTATGAAGACACTTTCCATCTGTCTCAGAGGTTTGGTAGCGGGTTGGCTGCACTGGGCCAGAAGCCTCTTTGTAACATCGCCATTTTCTGCGAGACTCGTGCAGAATGGATCATAGCGGCGCAGGCTTGCTTCATGTACAACTTCCCCTGTGAGCAATTAAATCACAAACACAGAGTATTGTCTGCTGCATTATGCTGACTAGGAGAAAATGCCAGGCCAAAAATAGCAGCAACTGCTGTAGAACTAGATGAAAGACTACCATCACACTGAAGAATTGAGAACTGTTCGATTCAAGCACACACACATGCATGCTGCAGGAAATCTGATTCACAACGTCTCTGGTTTTATCACAGTTCACATGTTAACAGTGAATTTGAATTAGTGCATCTCACTATGATGTGTATCTATAATTTAAAAGATGAATATAGTATGCCAAAGGTATCTGGATAGTTTTTTTTTGTGCATGCTTTTTTAGACTGATATTACCCTCTTGGGAATTACAGAAGAGAAGGTGAACAACAGTAATTTTACTGTTACTGAAAATAAAGTGATTATTATTGTTATCAAAAACTTGGCTTTTTATTTTACAGTACAATTTGATTGAATTTGTAATATGTTTATTTTTTTCTTTCTTTCTTTATTTTATTGATCTTAATTTTAACATTTAAATAATAATAAAAAATATTATTAATAATTTATTTTTATTGTATAGTCATATTAAATTAATACTCTTACTGTATATATTGAAACTTTATTTATTATTAAATACTTTTTATTTTACAATACAAAGAAATAGCAATATATGTATTTATATGTTTTTAATTGAAATCATAACAATAATAATAATTTATTATTATTATTTAAAGAATTCAGGGTTTCTTGATGTTATTATTAAATACTCAGCTTTTTATTTTACAGTAAAATTTTATTGAAATAGTAATTGTTTATTGATTTGTTTAGGTTTTAACATTTAAATAAAATAATAATAATATATCATTATTATTATTGTCATTATTTTTATTAAATTCTCTACTTTATTTTACAGTACCGTTTAATTGAAATGGTAATATTTTTATTGATTTGTTTTTATTTAAATTAAAAATATATATAATATTATTATTATTATACTGTTATTCATTATATGAATACTGCCTTACTGCATATTCAAACTATAGCCTATAGTGAAGTACATACCTTATGTAGAAATATGAACATTTGTGTGTAGCCTCTGCCTCTGACTCACTCTTTGATATTTAAAGGCACAGTTATAAATCAAAATCTAAATGATTTTCTTTCTCTTGGTCTCAGTGGTGACTCTATACTCTACATTGGGAGGAGCAGCTATAGCTCATGGGCTAAATGAGACTGAGGTTACACACATCATCACGAGCAAAGACCTGCTGCAGAGCCGCCTCAAGGTGAAAACACCACACACTCCATATATACAGTATAAGACGCATGACACGCCAGTGGGCTCATCAACGATCAAGAGCTGCTGTCACTCATGCTCTCAATCACACTCTCTCTCAGGCCATTCTGATGGATGTGCCCAGACTGAAGCACATTATAGTGGTTGATAAGAAGCCCAAGAGTTTGCCTGATCTCCCCAGAGGCATCATGGTTCACAACGTGGCTGCTGTGCAAGAACTGGGAGCCAAACCTGAAAATAGTAAGTCTAAGTGGCATGCTGCTTTGTTTGAAATGTTTATATGCATACTAGGGCTGCACGATAAATCGCATGCGATATTTAACGCGCATCTTGTCAGAAAGCCGGTTCGCATAGTTATATTTGCATGATGCATATGGTTTCACATACTACTTTTAGTTTATAGCATATACCAAACAGTCCAAACATAGCCTCGGGTTCCCAAAAACAGATGGGCTCTTGCTCGTTGACGATAAAAACAGCATCTTTTGTTATGTTTTGAAGTGTACTAACACAATAATGACCGAAAGTCATAAACATAGTTTGTTGGGAAAAAGAAAGACAGCAGGATCTTCTAAGACTTTTGAGGGCATGCGGACCGGTGTTGAGAACCCACACGCTCAGCCTTTGTGTCAGATAAGAGCAAGTGTTCAGAAAAGCCCTTTGGAGATAAGAGAGGGAGATGTTATCATTATTAGAGCAGGTTTTCTCCGTTCAAAAAGACTGAGATAAGAGGTTTAGACATTTCACTGGAGCATTAGACCTTTGTTTTTATGTGTTGCCTGTCTAGCGCTCACACATTTGAGACAGCAGGATGAATGATACTAGGTGCATTCGATTTTAAATAATCATGTCTTTGTCCCTCATATGTGCATATTCTCTCTGAAGGCTTCACTCTCCATAGAGAGAGCTTTGGAGGGTTGAAGGGGAAGGAATCAAAAATAAAAGTAATTCGGCACTTTAACTTTCCAAGCCAACACAACTTAATACTTAATTCAGCAAAGACATTAAATTGATCAAAAGTGACATTAAAGTGACATTTATAATGTTACTAAACACATCTGTTTCAGATAAATGCTATTCTTTTGAACTTTATATTCATCAAAAAAATCCAGAAATAATTTAGCACGGTTTCCACAAAAATATTAAGCAGCACAACTGTTTTCAACATTGGTAATAATAAGAAAAGTTTAATATTAGAATGATTTCTGAAGGATAATGTGACGTGACAAAAAATGAGCTTACATTTAATTACATTTATATTTAGATTACATTTTAAAATATTAAAATAGTAAACAGTTACTTCAAATTAAAATAACATTTCACAATATTGCTGTTTTTAACTGTTATTTTTGATCGAATAAATGCAGCCTTTGTGAACATATATTTATAAAAAATAAATTAAAATAAATAAAAATGTATAGTTAACTTAAATATTAAAGGGTTAGTTCACCCAAAAATGAAAATTAGCCCATAAATTACTTAGGTGTATATGACTTTCTTCTTTCAGACGAATCCAATAGGAGTTATATTAAAATTTGTCTTTGATCTTTCAAGCTGTTTAATGGCACTCAGTGGGTGTTGCAGTGCATCAGTCCAAAAGAAGTTAAATAAAAAGCTCCCATCCATAAAAAAAAGTGTCTCACACGGCTCCGGGGGGTGAACAAAGGCCTCCTGTAGCGAATCGATGCGTTTTTGTAAGAAAAATATCCATATTCAAACGTAATAATCACTTTAATGTAGCTTGCGCCAACAGTCCTACACGGAAGCAGTTCCGGGCGGATGGCGTTGCGCATGCACCACTCAGAAGTGATGAACGCGGAAACGCAGCGGAGAGATCAAAACAAAACAACGGTCACTAATTAGAAGCACAGAACGAGGATTTGTAAAGAAGATTTGTAAAAGCCAAGAGGAGACTGGTTTTCCTTTGCTAAAGTAAGGAAACTTTGCTTCCTTTGCTCCTGTTAACAAACGTTGGTTTTCACGAGACTCACCAGCGCATGCGCAACGCCGACATCTTACGTCATCCCCCGAAGCTG
>NW_015634469.1:139168-145549 GCF_001515625.1 Sinocyclocheilus rhinocerous
ATGGATGGGTGCTTTTTATTTAACTTCTTTTGGACTGATGCATGCAACACCCGCTGAGTAGCATTAAACAGCTTGAAAGATCAAAGACAATTTTTAATATAACTTCGACTGGATTCGTCTGAAAGAAGAAAGTCATATACACCTAGGATGACTTGAGGGTGAGTAATTTATGGGTTAATTTTCATTTTTTTGTGAACGAACCCTTTAATTGTTAATATTAACATTGTTAAATATTAATTCATATTTATTTATTTTAATTGATGTGATTTTAAACAAAAAGATTTTAAATGTTTTAAATAATTCAACAAAGATGAAGGATTTCACAGCTTTTTGTTTATTACTGGTGCCGGTGGTTTAATTTACATTAGCCTGGGCAGATTTATGACATTTATTTTGGATTAAAAGGTTCATGCAGTGCAAAAAATCTTGGCAAAGTTGTCTATTAAAAAAAGTTTGTTTTTCCTCCTTCAAAATAGTTATTTTAGAGCACTTCTGTCTGGAACGGCACAACAACATGGCTGCCTGCCACTAATGAAGGGCTGTGAATGTGTGTTTCTCTGTGCAGTAATGGTGTCCCGCAGACAGCCTGTCCCGTCTGATATCGCAGTGATCATGTACACCAGCGGCTCTACAGGCATTCCTAAAGGAGTCATGATCTCCCATAGCAACATCATCGCTGGCATCACTGGCATGGCTGAACGCATTCCTAACCTGAAGTAAGTTTCTCTGACACACGCTCCTGTCTCACTGTCTGCATTCATCGGTCTCTCTATCACGCTATCTGTTTCTCTCTTTTCATATTTTCCAGCATGATTCTGTCTATCCATGGATTTTTAGTTGTTAAAGGGGTCATATGATGCGATTTCAAGTTTTCCTTTCTCTTTGGAGTGTTACAAGCTGATTGTGCATAGATAAGATCCCTGAAGTTGCAAAGACTAAAGTCTCAAAACCAAAGAGATATTCTTTATCAAAGCTTTAAATAGCTAATCTCCATTAATCTCCATTTTTTTTTATTGGCAGTACTTCATTTTATGGCTGAATAATAAATTAGCATGTACTACTAATTAAGGTTTTAAAGCAGAAAGCTGGTCACGGCAATATATGGAAGTCCGTTTCCTCCACTGAATAAAAAATTAAAAAAGGTAATTGCAACTTTTTATCAATTTTGACTTTTTTTCTTGCAATTCAGATTTGACTTTTTTTCTCAGAATTGTGATTTATAAACTCACAATTGCAAGTTATAGTCAAAATTGTGAGATATAAACTCGCAATTCTGAGGAAAAAAAGTCACAATTGCAGGATATAAACTCGCAATTTTGAGAAAAAAGTCACAATTGCAAGATAAAAACTCGCAATTCTGAGAAAAAAAGTCAGAAATGTGAGTTTATATCTCGAAAGTCTGACCTTCTCAGAATTGCGAATTTAAATCTTGCAATTGTGACTTTTTTTCTTGCAATTGCGATTTTATATCACACAATATTGACTTTATAACTCGAAACGGAGAGTTTTTATCTCACAATTCTGAGAAAAAAAGTCAGAAAGTTTGTATCACACAATGGCGAGAAAAAAGTCAGAATTGTGAGATAAAAATTCGCAATTACCTTTACCTTTATTCAGTGGCGGAAATGGGCTTCTATAGCAATATTAATTGTTAATCAAAAAATACCTAGGAAGCAAACCTGTTTGAGGTTTTTGTTTGTTTTTTTGAAAGAAATGACAAAAATATTAAGCAGCACAACTGTTTTCAACACTGATAATAATAAGAAATGTTTCTTGAGCAGCAAATCAGTATATCAAAATGATTTCTGAAGGATCATGTGACACTGAAGACTGGAGTAATGATGCTGAAAATTCAGCTTTGCATCACATGAATAAATTACATTTTAAAATATATCAAAATAGAAAACCGTTATTTTAAATTGTAATAATATTTCATAATATTATTGTTTTTACTGTATTTTTGATCAAATAAATGCAGCCTTGGTAACAAACTTTTGAATGCTACTGTTCATTTAAATCTCTAAAATCTCATGAAACGTTGAACCACATTTAATCATACTGGAATGTATTACTGAAAAGTTCATGTAAGTTTTGTTAATGGCTTATTAAAGTAAGTTATAATAAAATGACTTGTTTTATGACTTTGTACCAAAATGTGACACCTGACATTGCAGTTAGAAACTGTTTTCTCTGTCTGTGTGACTGAACGCTGGCCTGCCAAATCATCCGAAATGTTTGTTTAGATGTTGGTAAAGGATTTTCTGTTAGTACTGTTTCTGTTTATTGTGGCAGTGAGAATGACACCTACATTGGCTACCTGCCACTTGCTCACGTCCTGGAGCTCAGCGCTGAGCTGGTGTGTGTGTCACATGGCTGCCGGATTGGATATTCGTCACCTCAGACTCTTGCTGACCAGGTACAAACGCACACACACACACATGAGTCATGCTATTGTGCTGTCATTACCATGTCAAGCTCTTTTACAATCTCACAGTACTTCATATTGCCAAAGCATTTGCATCATAACTGCAGACAATGATAACACAGCCCTGCATCTTGAAGAAAAAATTCTGCTGGTTTGGAAAAAAAGATCTGCCAATATTTTGTCCTTTCTCCCACAGTCATCTAAAATTAAAAAGGGCAGCAAAGGAGACACCAGTATGCTCAGACCAACACTGATGGCAGCCGTACCTGTAAGAAACCTCACGTTCACACAAACACACACAGTGCTCATAACAGCTGTTGGGTTTGATATAGATGTGAAGTATTTCTCTCTCATTATGTCTGTGTGTAGGAGATAATGGACCGTATCTATAAGAATGTGATGACTAAAGTTGAAGAGATGAGCAGTGTGCAGAAAACTCTCTTTGTTCTGGCGTACAACTACAAGATGGAGCAGATCTCCAAAGGATACAGCACGCCACTCTGTGACAGGTATAATGAACGCTGCTTATAATATTAGCAAAATGATTTCATCTAAAACTCACTGGGTTTGTCCAGAAGCCGTTCTGTTTTCTCTGTTATAACTCTAATGTATAATTGCATCTTGTTCTGCAGGCTTGTGTTCAAGAAGGTTCGCTCGTTGCTGGGCGGTAGCATGCGTGTACTGTTGTCTGGCGGAGCTCCTTTATCTGCAGCTACTCAGCGTTTTATGAATATCTGCTTCTGTTGTCCTGTGGGACAGGGCTACGGCCTGACGGAGACCTGCGGAGCCGGGACCATCAGCGATTGTAAGCCTGAGATTCACTGAGCCAGGCGGTTGGAGTGAATCTAGGAGC
The DNA here is from genome assembly GCF_001515625.1 of Sinocyclocheilus rhinocerous. Classification (NCBI taxonomy): domain Eukaryota; kingdom Metazoa; phylum Chordata; class Actinopteri; order Cypriniformes; family Cyprinidae; genus Sinocyclocheilus; species Sinocyclocheilus rhinocerous. The sequence continues at coordinate 142,447 of NW_015634469.1, forward strand.
AGCATTTTATTATAAAATAAAACTAAAATTAAATGATTCAGTCTATCCTTGGATTTTTAGTTATTAAATAGCTAATCTCCATTCAGTGTTTCCCCTGCCATTATTTTAGGGGGGCGGCCTGCCCCCCCAACTGCATCGCGCACAGCGGAGTTCCGCCCGCGCATACACACACACACACACACACCCACGTGCGCGCGCACACATGAGGAGTTCCGCCCGCGCATACACACACACACACACACACACATGTGCGCGCACTCCCACTAGTTTGTAAATATTAAGCCGCAAAACGACAATTTAAATATGAATTCTGCGTGTCTCTTTGTTAATGAATGGCGCAGACGTGCGGCTTTGTTTACCGCTCGTACTGAAGCGCGCGTGGCGCTTGCGTGATTTTAGCGTCTGCTGTCTCACTAAATGAGGACATAAATACATGAACAACATTTCCAGAACTGCTCTGAGAGTCACTTCATGAGCATTTGACCGTTTCATTTGAGTAAAACTATCCTCATAACACATACACACAGAAATGTAAAGGAAGGTATTCACGGCAACCCGTCAAAATAAAAGTTCGGTTTAACTTGAAGGCATTGGCAGAAATATATTACTATTGTTCAGTAGAATGTACGTAATAGGTTGCTACTACTACTACTAAAATTATTAAAACCTTGTTTTTAAGGAATAATCATACAATATTTCTTCAATGTTTTAATTGTAATATTAAATTACCTTTATTTTCCACAAAAAAAAAAGTTAAATTTTCATTACTTAAAAGATAGATTAAAATAATGTTTTATGCCTTAAAAAATGTAAATACACAACACAGAATTTCCCCCCCAAAAAAAGCCGTAAACCTAGGGGAAACACTGCCATTAATCTCCATTGCTTTATTAGCAGTGCTCCATGACTGAATAATAACCCTGACTTTATGGTAATGTACACCAGTGTTTAAAGGTGCTTTTCTTTTGTTTGGTTTTTTTAAAGAAATTGAAAAAATATTAAGCAGCACAAATATTTTCAACAAGAGTGATTTCTGAGGATCATGTGACACTGAAGACTGGAGTAATGGCTGTTGAAAATTAAGCTTTGCATCACAGGAAACTACATTTTAAAATATATTGAAATAGAAAATGGTTATTTTAGATTGTAATAATATTTCACAGTATTACTTTTATTTACAAGACCAGTGTTTTTATTGTCTTTTCAGTAATTGGAAATAAGGCTGAAAAATATAACATATTAAATATTTAAAATATAAAAATATTTCATGAAAAACGAACTAAAATAATTTAGTAGTAATAGTACTAAAACTGAAAAAAAAAAAAAAAAAAGCCAAACAGAAATATTGAATAAGTAATTAAAATGACAAGAACATAACATTTACTAAAACTTAAAACAAACATTTTAAATTGAAAATATAAAAATAAAATGCAATTCAAGCAATTAATAAAACTATAGTTGTATATAAATAATACTAACGCTGGTTAGGACTCATGACAGGAATAATGTGACTAAAAGTACAGTATGTTACTTGTCCAGGGATGTGCAGGAAAGTGCATGCGAGTTCTAGAATTAAAAGGTACTTTTAATCAAGTCAGTACTTCAAATTGAGGGTGTGTATTCTAGTATATAATTAGTTTATAATAATTTAGTACATTTAATGTATTTTTTTTTTACATGTCATTATCATGTTCTGCTCTGAAATATTTCTTTGGCTAGAAATTGCTCTAATATAATTAGTTTATAATAATTTAGTACATTTAATATATATTTTTTTTTACATGTCATTATCATGTTCTGCTCTGAAATATTTCTTTGGCTAGAAATTGCTCTTTGAGTGCAGTCTTTTTTTAAAATCATTTTTAAATCCTTATCCAGCAATCACAAACGACTAGGGAAAAGTAATGGGAATTTATGGGTCAACAGGTATGGGGACCTTGGGATTAATATATATCAAATCAGTGGTGAGAGGTCTTGAATAAAACCTGGGATAATATGCTGGGTTAATCCGACTATTCATGCGATTACTGCAGTAATAATAGTAAAGGGAGGGGAAAACACAGTTAGAATTGAAAGAAAATGATAGAAACCACACATTCAAATCCAGTGACATTAAATGAATGCTTCTGAATAAATGAATGTGTTAAATTGCATAAGTGTGCTAATACTGTGTATGTTTGTCTAGTGGCTGATTACAGCACTGGACGTGTTGGAGCTCCTCTGGTGTGTTCAGAGATCATGCTGAAAGACTGGGAGGAAGGCGAGTTCAGTTTTTTTACTATCAACACTTATGTTGATGTTCATTGGCTGCTATTGGTTTTTCTTTATCATAATTAAAGTATGATGAGAATTTAAATATTATTAAATAATGTCCTTTATTTTTTTTGGCCATAGGTGGCTATTTCAGCACAGATAAACCAAACCCACGAGGAGAGATTCTGATTGGTGGTCCCAACGTCACCATGGGTTACTATAAAAATGAGCAGAAGAACCGAGAGGATTTCTTTGTGGATGTGAACGGCCAGCGCTGGTTTTGCACCGGAGATATCGGAGAATTTCACCCTGACGGCTGCCTCAAGATTATCGGTGTGGAGAGACACCCATACACACAAACGCTATCTAAAGGGATACTTCACCCAAAAATGAAAATTATGTCGTCATTTACGCACCCTCCACTTGTTCCAAACCTGTATGAGTTTCTTTCTTCTTTTGAACACAAAAGAAGAAATTTTGAACCAAAAAGTTGACGTAGTCATTGACTTCAATAGTATTTTTTTCCATACTGTGGAAGTCAATGGCTGCCATCAGTTGTTACATACAGGTTTGGAACTACTTGATGGTGATTAAATGATGACACGATTGTAATTTTTGGGTGAACTATCCCTTTAAAGGGGTCATATGATGTTGCTAAAAAGAACATTATTTTGTGTATTTGGTGTAATGAAATGTGTTTATGCGGTTTAAGGTTCAAAAAACATTATTTTCCACATACTGTACACTATTGTTTCTCCTCTATGCCCCGCCTTTCTGAAACGCGTCGATTTTTACAAAACTCATCGGTCTGAAAAACGAGGTGTGCTCTGATTGGCCAGCTATCCAATGC
>NW_015634469.1:145672-157118 GCF_001515625.1 Sinocyclocheilus rhinocerous
AAAGGAAAACTTGAAATCGCATCATATGACCCCTTTAAGTGTTATCATAGTCATTTCTATCTAAGTTCCTCTAACTGGTTGTGGCATGTGTGTGTAGATCGTAAGAAGGACCTGGTGAAGTTGCAAGCTGGTGAATATGTGTCTTTGGGCAAAGTGGAGGCTGTGCTCAAAAACTGCCCACTCATTGACAACATCTGCGCTTATGCCAACAGGTGAGTGCAAATACACACGGGCACACAAGAAACATGCATTCATAAATGTTGTATTGTGTTTTAGCTGAGATGTATAAATCTTTCCTTCTCTTTACACAGTGAGGAGTCTTATGTGATTGGGTTTGTGGTGCCCAATCAGAAACAGTTAACTGGCCTTTCAGAGCAGAAGGGCATCAGAGGATCATGGGAAGAGATCTGCAACCATGCAGAGATGGAGAAAGAGGTTCTACGTATCATCACAGACGCGGCTATAACAGGTCTGTCAACAGAGGGCAACCTAACAATTGTCTCCGTTTTTTTTTTTTATGAGTCGGAATTTATAATTGGCCACAGCTTTTATGGATGCTGAATTGGATTGATGGGAAGATTTCTGAATTGCAGTGCCAATGCCAAACTTGTTTACTGTATCACCGTTTTGCATCTTTTTACTTAGTAAAAAGTAACCATACTGGATGTTTACTTACCATCTGAAAATCTGACGATATGTAGATTTTTACAATACATCTTACAATATAAATCTTAGAATAACTAGAATTTTTGAAAGAAATTAAAACTTTTATTCAGCAAGAATGCATTAAATTGATCAAGCTGATTCGATTTCAAATAAATCCTGTTATTTTGAACTTCAAAAATATTTAAAAATGTATCAAGGTTTCCACAAAAAAAATATTATGTAAAACAACTGTTTTCAACATGGATAATAATCAGAAATGTTTCTTGACCAGCAAATCAGTATCTTAGAATGATTTCTGAAGGATCATGTGACACTGAAGACTGGAGTAATGATGCTGAAAATTCAGCTTTGCCATCACAGGAATAAATTACACTTTAAAATATATTACAATAGAAAATAATTATTTTAAATTGTAATAATATTTCACAATATTACGGTTTTTACTGTATTTTTAATCAAATAAATGCGGTCTTGGTGAGCTTAAGAGACTTCCTCTTAAAACTGTCCTCTTTCTCAAGTATTGTTGGGAAGTCTAATTCATTTGGATGAATTGGCTTGTTTAGGCAGTTCATTTCACTGATACAAATCCAATAAAAATTAATTCACTTTAAATGTAACTCAAAACCTTTGGCAAAAGACCATGCACAGCATTTTACCTCATCTTTTTAAAGCTTCTTGCTATATATACTTGTAGCTTAGCGAGCTACAGTTCCCAAAATCATAAGGCTCTGAATGTTAAATACAATCTCTGGTCTGATTCACAGGTAAACTGGAACGCTTTGAGATCCCAAAGAAAATCCGTCTGAGTGCAGAACCCTGGACGCCCGAGACAGGCCTGGTTACTGACGCCTTCAAACTCAAACGCAAGGAACTAAAAACGCACTATCAGGACGATATCGAGAGGATGTATGGCGGCAAGTGAATGAAGCCAGGCGGTGTTATGTGGTGGTGGGGTTTAGGACACACCATATACCACAATGCCTATATATGAAAAAAAAACATCCCACAATCCTCTGCCTTCCTGCTCCATGTGAAGCTCTGCAATCAAAACAGGGACACACTTGAATTTTCGTTCAGTTATGGTTTGATGAGAGGGAAAGGAACGACAGCGAATGCCACCTGCTGCAGCAGGTACTAAATAACACACTTTTTTTTCTCAGATGATTCACGAGAGTGAATCCTGAAAGACAGACAACACAACCTACAGACTGTGAGACTTTTGGACCCCACCCACTTGCTTCTCTCTCATTGGCTCTCTTTGATAGGCACGCCCCCTCACCCCACCCTCACATTGTTCTGCAGGCAGATGCGCTTGATGATTCCACCCTACTGCGAAGCGGTCACACTGAATTCTCATCAAGAGTCTATGCAGGGAAACGTTTTGTAATTTGGCTGTATTTTTTTTGTTGCTTATTTCTTCGTAAGCTTTGTTCGGACCTTTGTTTTTTCAGAGACTTGTTTTGGTCTGAAACAGCTGCCAGATTTGGATATGTATGGAATGCTTCTCTAACTGTTACAATGTTACTTTTTCTGGAACTTTGGCATTTGTACTTGACATTTTGTTACTTTGAACTTCGGCTTCTGTTGTTTACCTGTATCCAAAGGCTGTTTCTGTTGCCCTGAGTGAAATGAACAATGTATTTCAGGTACTAGTGCACACTGAGGACTGTGTACCTAGAAAGAAACCAGAAAAACCTAACAATCCAGACCAATAGAGACCAGTATTACACCAGATATCTGTTCTAATGTAACAAAAGCAGTTGTAATTCTGCACCAAAGCCGTTACGGAGAGCAGTCTTAAGCCAGAGACGTGCTCTAATACTACAGAACGCTTATACTGATGTTGCAGAAAGTTTTTTTTGTTTTTTTTTGTCAGGGCAACTTTAACAATAATCCGATTTCACAGACAGGCTCCAAATTGTACATTTCTATGTCAGCGAGTTTGGCGTCAGGTCTGCATCTGAAAGATTCACTCCTCGTTCCTCTCTGCTCTCCCACATATGGGATGTATTACTCCATACTTACAGCGTATATTTCTTTGAGCTCTGTTTTTGTCTGAATTTGTAAAGCCTTTAAACTTATTCCTTTCTAAAAATGTCTTGTGATCATATTATGTCAGCCACTGTGTTGCATGGATGTTTTGCAAGGGAGCCAAGTGTTGCAGTGGAGTAGTTTGGGTACCTATAAATGGCCGTTTTCTTTTATTATATTGTGATATTGTCATTGTAGGAAACGATTAGTGACTTCAACAAAGAGGAAAAGTATGAATTTGAATGTGCAATAGACTTATGTATTCTGAGATACAACAAATGATACGCACAGTCCGGTCCCAAGAGCATGAATGTCTCCAGCCTCTTCGATGTAACGGAAGAGACACATTTATTCTGCTTCAGACTGTGCAGATCACTTACATCATTCGACAACTGATGCATTATGATTCGCATTTGACATTGCATGATTCAGGAGTTGTAAACCAAACAAATAAGCTTCGAATAAGAACATATTGTATCGCGGCCATTAATAAATGTGGCATTTGCAAAATCGGGGCAAATGTTTCTAAATCTGTACATTTATTCATTATTTATGTGAAAAATGTAGATTTTTCAGCACTTAACATTTTCAAGACGAAAAGATCAGAACATTTTTTTTAATGTTTTCTTGATTGCTTTAGATTAATCTTTGGTTCTAGAAACACTCCAGCTTTGCCGTCACAACATAATTCTCTTTACTGAAAGTATTTTGTTTGTGTTTTATTATTATTTTGGTTTGTCCTAAAAGGAACTGAAGGCAAATGGTGTTCCTAAACTAGACAACTCTGCCTTTCCTGTGCTCAATGGAGGATGTTGATTGCCTTTTTTACACAGTGGAAATTAAAAGTGGTTTATAGGAAATTATACTTTTGATCATTTATTTCTGTCTTTGAATTCAGGGAGTGACACATCCCCTCTTAGTGCTGCTGTACTGCTCACATTGACTGTGCTTCATTTACATCCTGCGATGTCATTTGTTCCAGCCACAAGCATCTGGCCAATCAGCTGTTAGTCTAGAGAGAGCTCCACCTTATTCCCGATTTTCTGAGCCGAACTGTAATCTGATTGGTGTATATTCACCTTTCAGTCACGTCCTTGGCAACAGCTAACCGAATTTAATGACAGAGTTCGGCCTGTTGCACGCTTACGCCATCAACATGTCTGTGTTTAACCGTATCCTACTTTACGTTCTTGATGTCCTTGATGTTTAATGGCTACACACAGGCCTATTAAGCATTCTAGACACACAAAGAGGATGTTTGGTGGATTAATTCTCTCTACTTCTGTTACCCGCTCTGTAAATATGACTTTTATGTCAGAAATTCATAAAGGTAGTTGCATTTAGTAGATGTACAAATGTAATATCTCCATTAAATATGTTTAATCTGTTACTGACCAGGTTTGGGGTATTTTCTCCTTTGTGTGAGTGGTCACTGTCTTACCACAAGCAGGTAAAAGCAAACAACTCCATTATTTATTTGTAATTTGGCCTTGAAACTATGTTATAAGGAATAAAGTTTTGTGAATTACAAGGGGATTTTTGAGTATTATTTATCTGTGCCTTTATTTTCAGAAAAGTTTTTGGAAAACTTCTGCTTTGGTAAATAAGGGAATTTATAAGGTTTTTCTTTTCAGAATAGCGCTCCAAGGTTCATATTTATGATTTAAAATAATTGTATTTTATATAATTTATGTATATTTATATGAAGCTGTATATATAAATTAAGAGAATCATAAAGTATTTTAATGTAATATTATTTAGTTTAATATTAAAGTGGCTCTCATAACTGTTATTCACCAGTAGATGTCAGCATCAGATAATTTACCCTAGAGAGAATCACACTGAAGTCTACTGTACCTTTACATTTAGACATTTAGCAGAAGCTTTTATCCAGACAAATGAGGACAATGGAAGCAATCAAAATCAACAAAACATCAATGATATACAAGTGCTATAACAAGTCTCAGTTAGCTTAACGCAGTACATGTAGCAAGGGTTTTTTAAATAATATAGTAAATAAAAAGAAAACATAGAATAGCAAAAGAATAGAGCAAGCTAGTGTTAGAGGTCTTTTTTGCTTTTGTTAATTGTATAAACAATGAAAAGAAAACAGATAGAATACAAAAAGATTAGAAACCCAAGTGTTAGTTTTTTTTTTAAGAAAACAAGCAGCAAATGAATAGAGTGCAAGTCTAAAAGGGACAAGTGTTTTTTTAAAAAGAATAGAATTAGAATAGAGAGTGCTAGAGTTAGAGGGTCAAATAAAGATGACATTACAACCTTTAGCATTGTAATGTCAAATAATATTAATTATTAATTTAATCTAATAATATGCTTGAATGTTCCTTATAATGGCTTGGAAAACTAGCCCTTGATGACTTCAATTTTTAGTTTTTAGTTTTATGTAAACATTACTACAAGCAATATTACCGAAGATCTGCCATTTTCTAGAGTTAAAGTTAACATAAAAATTAAATTTATTCCATTTACTTTGTAATGTCAAATAATAATAATTATTATTATTTTAATATAATAATATGCTTGAACGTTCCTTATTACAACTCGGAAGACTAGCCCTTGATGAATTACATTTTTAGGTTTTATTTTATTTTTTTATGTACATTTTTTTTACAAGCAATATTTTCTGAAGATTTGCCATATTCTAGAGTTAAAGTTAACATAAAAATCAAAGTGTATTCCATTTACTTTATTTTCCCAGATGCACATTGAATGTCCTGTTCCACTCAGAAATATATATCATTTGCAAAAGGCAATTTAATTACAACTAATTGTAAAGGTCTTTTTTTTTTTTTTTTTAAACAAATCTCAATTTTCTATCAGAATTGTGCAAATGCAAGAGTGAAGACATTTTGAATACATTTTCCTATATAAAGCACGTCTCATTGACCTTACTCAGTTGACGTCAGAGTTTTGCATTTTTGTTTGGTATATGATGGCCTTATCAATGCTCGGTATATCAATGCTCGGCAGATTGCCATTTCAAAGCACGCCTTTACAAGACTAGAGTCAACTAAACAAGTCAGTCCTTAAGACAAGTATCGGTGTCCATGGAAACCAAGGCCATAAGCCGGCAGTGACTGTCTTTTATAGAGATCATCAGGAGGTGGAGATGGAAGGAGACAAAGACATTCTTAGAAACTTGGTGATAAGTCAGTGCAGCTTTGTGAAAGAAAGGACAGTCTGTGAATGGCATTATAGAAGATTTGATGGAAACATCAAATCAAACATTGTTCTTTTAATTAATGAGTCAAGCGCTGCACACAGCTGTGGATCAGGAACAGATTCCTACAAAATGACTGCATCGTTCATACCATATCAAACCTCACATACTGCTATCATCAATAAATACGGTGAAAGACGGACGGACAGCGGATAGACAGACAGACAGACAGACAGATAGATAGATAGATAGATAGATAGATATTTTTAATCTTGCATGAATATGTTTAGGTATATTTCAGGCTTTGGCTGCAGCCGACGAGCAAGAGAAGGAATTTCTATCAGAGGATCCTCTGGGAGCTTGTGGTAAACATGGATCACTGCCAAAAGCATCATGATTCTCCCAGTTTCCATTTATGACTAATTCTCAGAAGCCTCTCTCACTCTCCCTCGCTCGAACAGCATGTATTATTTTGTAGTTATGACGTGTACCTTTAATGAATATTGTGGCATCCACATATCATCTATTGTTCATTAAAACCCCATTATTAAAAACTCTTCAAACACAGTGAGTCAATAGTGTGGTTCGCTGTCAATTACTGGCCCTAAAAACACATATACACCTAAAGTGGGGTCCACAAGAACATTTTTAATATACTTCATTTTTTTTATTAAATTATATTTTTATAATTGTAATTATTTAAAAATTGTAGCATCAACATAATTTGAGAAACAAGTTAATTTACAGTAAAATTGATATAAGACTGTCTTAGTATTGTTGGATTACAAATTTATCAAATGTTATATCTAGGTTCCAATGTAATAGTATATAAACTGAAAAAGTTATGTACATTGTGTTTTACATTTTGAGGTAAAGATGATGACATTCTAAGAAGATCAAGTCAGGCAGCCCAGGTGTCTGAGACATTAACCTTTTGTCTTTATGCACTTCCTGACCATTGGGCAGGGTCCCAAGTTAAAGGTGAATGCTAAGCTCAAGGCACAGCTGTGCTTTTGTCTCTATGATAATGTGAAGGTATGGGCGATACGGTCAGGCTGATTGGATTAGCACCTATGCATTTGAATGACACTGTTATGTTGATGAGATCAGGGCTGGAGAAATTCCGGTAACGGGCTGATTCCTGTACTGCATTTGCATGCTTTGTTTAGATTGTCTCCACCTCTATGTATCCCTCCCCCTTGAAAGGTATAAACTACTGTGCTGAGCTATAGTCAGACTTGGATGACTGCAACGACGCACAGCGAGTCCTCAATAAAGAGTAACTCCTGTATGAAAGATAGCCCAACGTCTCCTGGTCTCTGCTTCGACGAGGAAAAAGTTTCCTACAGTATTTGGTTTGTCCTCTTTTGCTTTAATGACAGCATAATATGAAATATTTCATATTATATCACCAGTTTACAGAACAGAGTTTGTTTGTACAGACTCCGCAGTGATGTGAAGGTGTGTGTGTGTGTGTGAGAGAGAGAGAGACAGCAGACTGACTGTCAGGATGTGTTTGCTGTTCTCCATCTGTGGTGCTGGCAGCGAGAGATGAAGAATGACACATCAGAAGAAAAGCAATAAACAAAATAATCATCAGGGGAAGATGAGGAAAACCTTAGATTGACTCCTACACACAGACCAACATAAATGCATCCATATATATATACACACATTTAACACACACCCATGGACAAAATGGAGTGGGCACATCTGCATATGAGTCACTGCTGCTCAACCTCTCTCGCTCTCTGTGTCAATTCAATTTAGCATGCTTTATTGGCATGACAAACAACTGTACATTTGTTTGCCAAAGTGTCATCAGCTTAGATGTGAATTAAAAAAAAAAAAAATTACAATACAGAATAGCAACGGGAATTTCACATTGTCTGAAGAAAACATGATTGGTGCTTGCCTGCCCAAATCTTGCCACCACAATGCCAGGGCGTTGCTATGTAGTTGCTATGGTGGGTAGTTGCTAAAGTGTTCTGGGTGGTTGATAGGCTACTGGCCTAAGTTTCTATGAATTTTTATGCCATGTTTAAAAAATTATCTCGACATAGAGATAGATAGATAGATAGATAGATAGATAGGTGTGTGTGTGTGTGCGCATAGTTGGAGATATTGATATGTCTGGTATATGAGTCATCACTGGGATATATTTATAGCCCTTCTACCAAAAGAGAGAGAGAGAGATAGAGGAAGGGAGGGTGTCAGCGGGCCGCTCTGTGTACGTGTGGGAAGGGAAGATCTAATGAGAATCTCACTGTGTGGTCAAACTCTGGCACTTTTCGCACTGTGACAGGGCTGTCACCCGTTTCCTTATGTACAGGCCTCCTCCGGCTCTCTCTCTGTCTGTGCAGATGTAGAGCTGGATGATTTTAATGAACAGAGAGTCTCCAACTGCGCTCGGCTATGCAAGCGAAGGTCATTTTCCTGTGTTTTCTCCTCAGTGCTCAGTGTTTTTCTCAGAACTCTATTCATTAAAGGTGTGAAAACTTTCTGGGCTCCTTTTCATGAAACCCCGCACAAACACACACACGCACATTTATGCAGTTGCTTGGCTCATTTCTTGATTGTTTATAATTATAACCATATCTGTGATGTTCAGTATGAGGAATCTAATTCGCACAATCTGCCACAATAACAACAGTGTGTTCGTGCTGGTTTGATGTGGGCTGGTGGGAGTCACAGCCCGTCTCTGCCAGAGATTCACAAGAAACTCAAACATACAGTATATCCAATTTACCAGTCTCTAATGCTTCTACCTCTTTTTTTTTTTTTTTGCAAAAAAAAAACATATCTAAACAATTATATGGAAGCCTGTTTCTGCCACGGAATAAACAAATAAAAATGGTAATTGTGACTTTTTATCTTAAAATTATGATGTTTTTTTTCTCATATCTCATATTGTTGCAAGAATTCTGAGAAAAAAGTCTGAACTGCAAGATATACTAAATTCAGAATTCTGATTGTCTTTCTCGCAATTCCGAGAAAGATTCAGATTTTTTCTCTGAATTCTGAGTTTACATCTCACAATTTTCCCGCAATTCTAAGAAAAAAGATATAAACTTAGAGTCGCAAAAATTACGAGGAAAAAAAATCAGAGTTGCGAGATATATCTTGCAACATGCCAGTTAGGTTTAGTGTAGGTGGTATATTATTTTTTCAAATGCGATAGAGCATTAACCTTTAAGCGCCACTCACCAGACATTTCATTTCCGAACTGCCACAAAATGTACAGCAACCAACATAATAAAACGTTGCCAGATTCACATTCATCTGTTTTGAATGAAACTGAACACGCTTTTTTGTACCACTTACTGAACATTTTACTTTAAAAATGTTGCAAAACGTGCAAGAAGAAACATAATTTGCAATGTAATTTGCAGAAACTTCACCACAGGCATGTTTTTCCAATGAGCCTAGGTTAAAAAAAAAAAAAAAGTAGTAATGTACTATTGTACGTTTAAGATTTGGTCTCACAGTTTTTGGACATGACCTTGATTGCATTCCTTAAAGTACCATATAAATACCATGAATGCCATATAAATATTGTATTCAATGGTATAAATTAGCCCTTAAAGTGACACTTACATTGTCATTTCATTAATAACAAAATATCAAACCAGGTGGCATGTAAACCAGTGATGTTCAAACTGATGTTCACTTTAAACTAACATTTAAGCCATTTCTGTGATTACTTTAATTGGTCCCAAAATCTTTTTGAATGAATGTATTAACTCAAATCCAGCATAGCCTTCTTGATGAAGCTGGTTGACCAAAGTTATGCTTAAAAATCCTGGTGGAAACATCAGAATCTAAAACACAACATCCATATATGCTGGTGATCAGCAATGCTAGTCTTTTCAGCAGGGTATTCTCAATATCAATGAGGCTTAAAGACTGTACCATCTGAAGATATTATTTTAAAGACTATGCATCTGCTAGAAAGCTTTGAAGGTTCTTAAATGCTCAAAAAGGGTGACAACCTGTTCCACAACGTATTCGAAGCAGATAATCACAGCTGGTGAATGTAGCAGCTAACCAACACATCTGACCATTAAACATAATGCTGGTCATTCGAAAAAAAAGCACAAGGTCACCATAACATGTGACCATTTCAATGCTCAAAAGAGTTCTGAAAGGGACAGAACAGAATTGAGAGAGTAGGAGACCGCAAGTAAGAGAGAGAGACAAGAAGAAACTCATTAGGGATAATGATGTATTAGAGGTATAATTTTTGAAAAGAGCCTCCGCTCCACACACGTAAGAGAACACGTCATTCAGACTCATGAGTCAGAGGAAGGTGAAGGAGGAGGGAGAGAAAGAATGAATGAAGGCGAAAGGGCAAATAATAAGACTAAAGATGACCTGGAGAAAAATAAACAAGAAAATGTAAATAAGATGGTTTTGGATCTTGAGACTCATGTATATTAAAACAGTGGAAGAGTGAGTGGTGAGTAACAACCAAAAAATGGGATCCATGTCTGTTTTTATTGGGTTGTGAACAGTAGGACAAAAACGGCTAATTAATTAATTAATTGATTGATTGACTGAATTATAAGCATTATTATTAAAGAAGTGCAAAAAATAAAAGCATAAATAAAATACAAAATAATAAAATAAAATCATACAAAATATTATTGTTTTTATAATTTTGTATAAATTCAAATAATAATACTATAAATAGAATAAATCAAATTATTTGAATTAATTATTCCATTAAATTGATATTATTATTATTATAAAAATTTACAAATATACAATTATTACTACTATACAAAATATACAATTATTATTATTTTTTATTTAATAATCATTTATAATATGCAAATAATAACATTTATAAAATACCAAATAATAAAATGTATAAAACAATAATACATGCAAATTATAAAACAATAAAAATATAAATAAAACTGAAAATAATAAATAAAATAAATTCTATATATATAATATTTTTATAATACTAGAATTGTAGATAAGACGATTGTTATGGCACCTCACTTAGTCACTTTGTATTGCTGTGGTGTGACAAAAACAAAAAACATATTATAACAAAATAATTATCTTCTTTTATGATCAGTAAGAAAATGTCTGAAGAAATGGGTTTGGAACAACATGAGGGTGAGTACATGAGTTCAAAGCAGTTAAAATACGGCAGTAACAACACCAAGGTCATGGGTTTGAATCCTAGGGAATGTAAAAACTGACAACAAATTGAATCCAAATAAGTATCTGCTGAATACATTAATGTAATGCAACTATCCCTTCAATTCAGCTGCTTTGCTTGAATTATATATATAAAGGGTTGTTAAAAACAAACCCTAACTCACAAAATCTGCCTTATTAACCGAGCGAGTGAAAGCAGAAGACAGATAGAGAGGAACAGAAAGAAATGACAGCTAAACAATAGTCTTATCCTTATTACAACCCACCTGCCACACACACAGCCTCTCACTTCAGCACCTACAGAACAAGTGAACAAGAGAGATGAGTGAAAGACATAAAGCAGAAGATCACCATGGAGACAAGAAATCAAGCAAGATAGAAAAAAAGAGGGGA
>NW_015634469.1:157434-171309 GCF_001515625.1 Sinocyclocheilus rhinocerous
AAAAAGAGGGGAGGGGGGGGGGGGTTAAGGGACTGAACCGGCCTTTAGATAAGCATAGAGACATTATAGTGCCTCCCAAAGACAAATCACAATTAGATCTCCTTAAAGTCAACATGAAAACTGACCCTATTTACATTTAATATAGCCTCCTGGTTTTATGTAATACAGTGCTCCACCTCTGAAACGATTTTCCATTTCAGCTGATGCCACTGATCATCAGATAAGATAAGATAAGATATCTTATCTTATCTTGTTTCACTTGGAATTGCGTCGTTATGGAAATTAAATTGGGGGAATATCTCAACTGTTGCTTCGACACGTGAGTTGACAATGAGATTAAACGGAAACCAAAGGGAAAGTTTTGGCTATGTTTCCTGTTTCTCCTATTTTCTCCAGAGAAGAAGACCCCTCAACAAGGCCTCAACTGTGTACAGATTTGCCAAGACACAGTCCACCATCAAAATTCAATTTGAACTCAAAATGTTTGTCATTAAACCAATTTATCTGAACTAGGCTACTAGGCCACGTTCACACTCACACAGCATCAGAATACGGTTATCATTTCTATGCGAGTGCTTTATACTGTTATTTTCGGTTATTTACGAGAGTGACAACCGCATTCTATAACCGAACTCGCAACCGAATTTTCTGTGAGAACTGTGAACGGAACCGTAGCGTGACTGTCTGTCACTTCGCCTATTACGTGTTGAGCGTTTTCGCGTGTGTGATTTCGGTAACTCACAGAGACGGAGAGGCAGTATGTATGAGCTGTCATCTGAAGGTTTTAGGTTTTATGCCCAGCCACTGTCTTCCTCCGGGTCTGCTTCCGTCAGTTTTGTGGTCTGCGTGCGATTCAAATGCAGTGCGACTGTATAAAATCGTCTGTCGGTTAATTAATATTTGACGAATGAACTAGCGCATCGACTGGACTCTTGTCGTGACAACTGTGATTCTACTTTCAGTTATGGACGTCGTTTTTCTTGATATTTCTTTTAACCACCATCGCTATGGTTACAGGTGATATTTACGGCGGGCGCGAGAACAAACAAAAAAAGATTGACGTCAGTTAGGCCGAATTCGTACGCGACTCAAATAGCCTACTGAATGTATTTAAGCCGTTGTGTGAATAAAATTCAAGCATGTATCATCAATTTCGTCACAGTTTGAGAATTTCTTCCGATAATATGAAAATGTATTCATTCATCAAATCCTTTATATAAACTGGGTGGATTCGCTGTTAATGCTTTCGCTGAAAAAAAACATCGGAAAGTAATCGGTGTCATTATCGTTATAGTTGTTATTCTCGTAGAATTAAAATGATTGTTAAAACTTTATAGTTAGTAACTATAGTTACTATAGTCCACTTGGTGTGAACGGAACAGGCCTTAAAGGGATAGTTCACCCAAAAATTAAAATTTGATGTGTATCTGCTTACCCCCAGGGCATCCAAGACGTAGGTGACTTTCTAGAAATTTCTCTCCTTTTGATATAGCATGAGGTGAAAATGTTCAGTTTTACTTCAGCATAATCAATGGTACAGTTTAACTCCGCGTAGCTCAACTTACCCACTCCCTAGGCTCAATTTACCCCTCACTTTTCTTGAAAAGCCATATTTTGAAAGCAGTTTATTTTAGACCCAAAATGATTATTCCCAAGGATGCACCACATCCTGAAATGTATGTACCTATTTAAGTTGGACCCATTTCATGTGCTCGCTTTAAACACACCGTAAGTAAAAACTGGCTCAACTCACCCCGCTCTCCTCTACATCTTCTGAGTTATAAAAGAGCAAACTAAATTGTCCGTTCTGCTGCAAGTGTGGGTATACTAATGCATAAAAACAAACATCTCTGATCTATGAGTCATTCCCACAAACTTTACTACCCGTTATATTCTCTCCATGACACACACACACACACACTGCTGGGTATCGAGGGCCACTGCGGTGCCTGTTGGTTTCTGTTGACTCTGGAATTACAACCCTTGATTGAGATTCCAGGAACCACACAACGCCGCTGTCAATCTCCCCAGCAACCAGAGGGAAGGAGAGATGGAAAAAGACAGAGAGAAATAGAAAGAGGCAGAGATATGGAGACGAGGAGCAGCATAAGGGATGCAGAAAGTAAAAAAGAATTAATTGAGGGATAGATTTCATTGCTTGTATTTATTAGAATGACAGCAGAGAGACGATGCAGCTCTCCCTTTCTATTCTCATTGACATTCATCCTCTCCTCCCTCCCTCCCTCCCTCCATCCGCCATGCCGTCAGCTCATCCCAGCATACTGAACACAGCTCTGGGTAACTGATGCTTTCATTGAGCCGAATCAAATCAACAGCCTTCAGAACAGGCCAAGCATATAATCTCAACTCAAACTGTCAGTTTACAGAGCCAACAAAAATCTGCTGTATTCTCAAAGCTCTAGACTGCTCCAGTTCAGATACATTAATAGAATTAATGGTTTTAGTGTACATAAAAGATAGCAATGATAACATTTTGGGTTAGTGAATCGAACAAACCCTAAGTAACAATTTTGTGCAATGAACATGATACCTCAAAACATGAGGCTTGTTGAAGAGAGGTGTGCTATTATTCCTCCAAGTGACCAAAATCATGCCTGCAGTGATCAAATGGGACCAAAAGTATGACTTCTTGACATTGAAGAAGGGACCCAAGCCCTATCTAGAGAGAAACTCTCAACTTGGACAAGAAAGCAACCACCTAGCAACCAGTCAGAACATCCTAGCAACACTATGACAACCACCCACAACATCCTAGCAAACAAGTAAAAGTGCTCCCTCAAAACAGCTTAATAACCCCATAGCAACACCTATAACTAGTCTTCATAATGTATTTGCTACACTGTGTTAAAATAATAAAACAAAGAATAATAACACAGCCCTGTGTCTTGAAAAAAAAACTGCTGATTTGCAAAAAGGCCTATAGTATTAGATAATTTGATGATGCTGAGTTCAAAAATATCAATAAAAACTTTCCATCATGTACAGTTTTTTCCCCACAAAATAAGAATTAAGTTTTTCTGATTATATATGTATAGCTTTAATGCACTCAACAAAATAACAAAAGCAGTCAGATGTCAAACGCTTCACAAGGGAATGGAAAAATATGTTCAAATACTCCATTTAATATTAAATAACTTTATAAAATACGCAAAATAAGCTTTTTTCGCATGTGGCATGCTTGCTTTTTCTTCTGTCACTGGCCATAATTCTAACCAGGAAATCAGGATTAGGGATAAAATAATGGCATACATGTGAAACCAATGGAGGAAGACAGGAATCATGTCTTTTATGGCAGTTTTTCTGCTGATTAAGGAATAATTCACCTTACAAATGGTTGTCAAAAGCAAAAATGCTACAAAATGCACATCATTTATTTTTATTTTTTTTAGAAAATGTGCATACTCGAGCAAAACAGGCATTATTTTTGTACGGGCACCCCAAAATTACTGCAAAACAAGTGTTGTATTTCATTGAGCAAATATGATGCAGGGCAGTATAATAAATTTAAGGTTTACTCTTAAAAAGTGGACAAAAAGAAAATGAAAAATCTGCCAATGGAACCAGATTAAAAACATTTAATAAATAATAATAAACTACACATACTGCGACTTTAATATTGCATGCAATTTTGCATATCAGGAAAATGTATCTTGTTTTTAATATGTTTAGAATATCAGACAAATTGTTTCATTCTGATGCCTTAAAATGCATGATGTTTAACAGACCTTATTTTAGCCACAGGTAAAGAACTAGACTAAAAAGAAGCTCAGTTTCATCTAAAAACATAATATCATTCATTCTTGCTTTGCTCATTAGACCTAATGAATGTGCAGAATCCTGCTTCTACCAAGAGAATCCCTTGTCAAGCCTCCTACACGTCTCTCAGCCTATCAAATCATCTGTCACAGTCCACGCACACATGACTGTAACCTCCTGCAGACACCTCCACAACGCCTATTTATAGCCAACTCCAGCAAGACGTGTTTCAGAGTCATCTCTTCAGCATTGTTTTCCCCCATCCGCTAGCTAGTCTCTGCTAGAGCAATCATCACAGCAACAGAGGGGATGCTCTAATATCGTTAAAGGGAGAAAATTGAGAAATTCAATGGGTTGTGGATTGATTTCCTTTTAATCTTATTGAGAAAGAAGGGAGGAGTTTTAGAAAGCTTTTCAGGAGAACTGCTGTGCTGAAACCCAGTGCTCCTCCTGATTGCTAATGGAAGTCAGTATATATGTATTTTTATGAATCAAGAAGCAAAAATAGAAAAGATTGTTTGGTTTCACAGCCATGGAAACATCCCATAATGCACACACACAGGCTTATGACTCATCTGACCATGTGACTGCTCCACTAATGTCAGGAGGGCCTGTCTCACCCCTCGTTCCCCAGAGTGCAGTCAGCTGACTGTGGGTTACGAGTTCAGAATCAGTATGTGCTAAAAACAATATGCCGACAAACCGCAGAGCGCTTTTAATGAAGAAATATATGCGCTGTTCTGATTCTGGGCTGTAGGGACTAACATGTCTTTTTTGCTGTATATGGCTCTCCAGAGATTAATAAAAGTTATTGATGTTAAATTACAACTTCTTCAGACAGGCATATTGGTTTCTGGGTTTTTTAAAGCCCCAGATGGATGGTTTTCTAAAAGAATAAAAGTTATTGTGAATCTTAACCCTCATGTTGTCATTTTGAGATTTTCTTTTTCCTAAAAAATGCTAGTTAAACGTTCACATTGGACTAAAACTATGACTGGGTTTGCTCACACAGGGTATAACAAAATTGATCGTTTTTGTATTTTTTGTGATTTTTTTCCCCACCTTAATATACTTGTCGTGTACCCTGTCAAAAATGACCAGCCCACGAAAAAATTGCTTATAAATTATGGTATATTATTAGCAAATATTGGATTCAGTCTTTTTATCAACCTGTTTCTTTCAATTAGCACAGGTACTGTATTTATTTTTGGAACTGATTGATCCTAGGCCTCATTGATCTGCTTATGCGCCTTTGCTTAGGTGCTAATGAACATTGGCAAAATGATCGACAAATAATGCTTTTTTTCATTAGAAAACTGAGGTGCATACACTCAGATCAATGAGTCTTATGATCAGTCCAAAAAGAAATACAAAGCCTGTGCTAATTGAAAGAAGCAAGCTGACAAAAATATTGAATCCAAGATTTGGTGATAATATAGAATATTTCTTAAAATGTGTACATTTTTAATAGGCCAGTCATTTTTGACCAGTAACATGAAATTAGGAAAGGAATATTATTATTATTTTCAAGACTGCAGAATTATGCAGGGCTGTCTGGGTAGCATGTCAAAAATAACTTAAATAGGCCCAAGTGAGGTGGTTTTGATAACAGAAAATATTTTTTTTCTTTCCTTTTTGTATTTGGAAACTACAGCTAAAAATACTTCAAATGATGCGGCTGTGAAAAAAAAAAAAAAACTCAAAGGACAAAGCTTTCTCCACAGAGACTTTTTGTCTGTGTTCCAGGAAATGTGATCAAGTACAAATGAGTGTCATCTTGGCAAAATGTCACTAGGGCACATAATTCAGCTGCTGACAGGCCCCACTGCAGGATCTAATAAATGCTCGGGACTGTAGGTGTCTAGGGACAGTGGAAGAGATCCACAACCAGCAGATGCATATTTATCAGAGGCCTTGCTCTCCTCACAGTCCCACACAGTGCGTTTGTGCGTGTGTGTGACTCATCGCCTGAAGATTTAACTCGCCTGTGACGCCTGTGTGTACAGAAAGACAACGAACAAACCATTTTTACATTGCACACCTATGATATACTCATTCTTACTCAATACAAATAATATGATTTTAAAAAAGTAACTGTTGTATATCTGTTTCATAGTTTACACTCTCAGAAGAAGAAAAAAACTGTCACTGGGCAGATACCCTTTTAAAAGGTATTAATATGTACCTTTAAGGTACTAATATGTACTAATCTGTAACATATAGGGGTGAATAAGGTACAAAGAAGTACCTTTTAGATTTTGTGCCTTAGGGTACCGCCCCAGTGAAACGTTCTTTATGAATAAAACACACCTAAAACAGACCATGAGGATAATGCATTGCAAGAGGTTCAGTTTCTCAGAGATAAACGTTGTGAATGGTTACGAATGCATGCACAGCCTCGCTATTGCGTGAGCATCGTGACGCATTGGTTAGGTGCCGCCTCATATAGCGCGGGGAGCTGTCCGGTGCTGAAACACAACCGAAGCGCATTGAGGCAACACGGAGGACATGCTGTTCACGCTCATTCACATTCTCTGAGCTCTACACAAAAGGTACGAGGGCTCATTTTCATTTTTTTGTATTCACAAAATGATGCTCTGTGAAAATAGTTAACATATGCGCTAGTCTGCTTTGTGAGGGGGAAAGAGCTTTTGTTCCTTTTCTTTCCGGCTTTGCTTGCTTAGATACCATCACTCATCAGCAGCATATCTCATATCTGGTTTATCTGCTCGAATCGTATTCCAGCTAGACTGATTTTTTTTAATCGAGATTTGTTCTATACAAACATGCGTGAAAATATCAATAGATCTGTTCTTAGAGATCCGTAGCCACAAGTGAAAGGTTACCTTGACAACAGGCGGTGACTCATCCGGTGATGTTGTCGTTTAAAAACATGTTGTGTTCTGACTGATCTCATTGCTGCTTGGGCGCTCGGAGCGTCTCTTCTACTCGGTCTGGAAAACAAATTTTGGGTCGTAAAGCAACTCGAAGAACTGATTTCATTGGTAGTTTAAACTCAAACAGAATTTGAGGTACATTAGATGCATTTTGTTTTTAAATACCAAGGACGCAAAATAAATAAAAACACTGCATGGGTTAACTATTTTTGTGCTTGTTTATCTCTAGGCGGTATGATGTTGTCACTACCGAAATTGTCCGCCGGAGGGGTGGCGGTCCTGCTCGTTACCCTCCTCCAAACACTAACCGTGCAGGGCGCTTCTGTGCGCCACCATCGCCTGCGAGGCGGAGACCAGGGTGGCTTCCTTGCCCCCAGCTCCGATATGATCAAAGCTCTAGAGTACATTGAAAGCTTGAAGCAGAGAGCCGATGGATCAGAAAGTCCAACAGGGGACTACGACGAGGTAGACAAATTCCGTTTTCTAGTGCAGCTCGCCTCCCAACAGGATGAGAATGCACCCACGCGTGAGGATGCCACCCGTTGGCCTGATAACAAGGTGCCACAGTGGGTTCGATCTCTGCTGCGGGTGCTTGAACAAGCTGGAGAAACTCCGGAAAGCCAGCCAGCGCCCGGGAACGAGCGGCGTCCTCACAAGAGCAGACGCCCAGTGGCAGATGCAGAGAGCCCTGTTGGAGACTACGGGGGCTTTGTGAAGCCGCACAAGAAGTTCCCGCTGATGTTTGAGGATGAGGAGAACAGCAGAGACAACAAGCGGGCGACTGAGGATTTGGATGAGCAGTACACCCCTCAGAGCCTCGCCAACATGCGCTCTATATTCGAAGAGCTTGGTAAACTGTCTGCCGCACAGAACCAGAAGCGAGAGAACCAGGATGATGAAGACGCCGAAGACGATGATGACCTCTACAAGGTTAGGAACCTTGCATATGAGGACGTGACCGGAGGGGAGGAATGGGTGCCGTTAGAGGAGCAGCTCGAGATGGAAGAAGTAGTTAAAGGAAACCGTGAAGAATACGAACGAGGGTTAGGAGATAACAGAGAGCAGGGCGAGGTCATTGAAAGACGAGCTATCCCTACAGAAGACAATGATGAGAACCCAGATGATGACACAAAACTCGTGGATTACTACTTGTTGAAGGTCTTGGAGATGACAAACCAAGCACAAAAACGGGACCTGATGGAAGGAAGGAGGCGGCTACTATCCCAACCCTCTCTAATTGACCCTAGGGCAATCAAACAACTGCTGTCAGCTATTTCAATGAAGCTCCAGGTACCTCCAGAGGACCTGGTTGGAATGCTCTTCATGGAGGAAACCAGAAAACAACAACGCCTTCCTGAGAGCCAGCTGGCTAGGAAGCCCAGCCAACCTCGGTACAAGGGCCGGGTCATCAAGTATTACAACGGTCGACAGCCAGAAGTCACAGTGAGTGATGTCCCTCCTGATGTCAAGACTGAGGATATCCTGAAAGTCCTTGGGTTAGGGAATCTGGCCAACAAAAACGCACAATTTTCTTTGCTAAAGCAAAGGCCCTACAAAACAGCCATGGCAAAGTACTTCAACCCCAGCGGAAGACGGGGAAGCTTGTTCCTGTCCGAGTTAAACAAAGCTCCAAGCAAAAGAAAAGATGATTACGATGATGATGCAGTTGATGAGGATGAAGAGTCGACCTTCCTCGCAGCCAAGCTCCTGACTGAATACCCCGACACCAGCTCGAGCGATCGCAAGAGAGCCATTGATTCCACCATGAACGGGCAGTTGCCTTATGAGTTGTATGAGGAGGCCATGAAAGATTTCTTTGATCAGGTTGATAATGGAAAAAGCACACCCACCAAAAGAGACACCCAAGGGAAAGAGGAGCCCGAGGCGCCCCAAAAGCCGCCCACTCAAGATTCAGCACAGGAGACCGTAGATCAAACCCCACCTGTGCCTGGAACAGAAGAGGGTAAAGAGTATCACGGGAAAATGGTTGCAGGAATGTGAAGAGCCTAAGCATGTTTTTTTTTTTCCTGCTCCTATTCTGACAAGTCCCACCCCTTGACCTTTTATCTCTTTGATATGGTTGCTATGGCTACATGAACGACTTCTGAACTGTCCAAATTGCAAACTGGTTGTAAGAAGCTCCTACTAGCCAATCCTGCCACAGAAGGGACTTGTCGGAGTATGAACGGGGGGGAAAAAAATGCTTACTCGTGGGACATGCCTATATCTCCTCAAAAGTTATTTTTAAAAAAGTAAACAGTTTAAAGTGCTTTAGTTTTCATGGAATTCTATATGTAAATATATATGGTATATCAATGTGCGGGAGTTCAAGTGCATTTTATGTCGTTTATGAATTGGTGGTCCTCGAAATGTTTTCTTGTTCCTTTTGTTGGTATCAAGAGAAAGTTCCTGTAGTCATAGGACTCCGCTTGCTGCAATCTTTACAAGCTATTTCATTATCAAACCAATAAAGATGGATGTGATTCTCATTTATAAATCATTTTGTACGTGTTCTAAAGTGTGAGAAGAGAAACATAAATAAAGCATTACCGTATTATTTTTCCTCTCGCTGTATTGTGCTGCCTTATTACACGGAGTTATGCATGATTCAACACAAAAACAACCATCACTTAAAAAAGAAGAAACATAACATTTATCTGTGCTGGTCTGGATCTTGAAAAAGAAGAAAAAATATCAATCATATATTAATATTTACATCTGATATCATAGAAAAGCTAAGGATTCCCACTTGATGATACAGGACCTAAAACAGTGACAAGCATAGTCTCATAATAAGAGGTATTAATAGAAAACAAATCCATTACAGTGCACAAAAATAAACTGCTGGAAGGTTTTTTAGAAAGCACTGAATGCATTTCATTAGAGAAAATTGCAAACATTTGACTGAGACTAAATCATATCAAAAAACTATTTTAATAACACAATATCAACAATGTGTGCTCATAAAGCAGCATTACCATTCCTTCAAAAGTGTTTTTTTTCTTTCTTGAGCTAAATGTCTCCTGAGACATGCAACATGTTTAAAAACATGAAAAGGCACGTCAAATAAGCCAAGGTTTAAGGTTATTGCAAATATATGATTATTACATAAAATGATTTTGGTATAAAAAGTTGAAAATTATCGGTTAAATCTATGGTTGCATGTGTACATGCATGCTGGAGCCATCATAGAAATTCTGCATTACATTTATTTTTTTATAAGTTGACCAGACATAACCTATTCAAAAACACAACATGAACCCTGATTCAGTTACATTAAAATTTGAGTTCATTTGATGTTCATACAAGCACAGAGAAGAAAAAAAAAACAATAAATAAGAAAAAAAATATGCAGCCCTCATGAATAAAGTCTATAACTTCTTGCAATGAAAATTGTGTCCTGATTGAAGGACACAACATACACTGCGGAGGCAGGTTTCTTTCCTTTTTGTCACATTGTATCACGTCAGCTGCTGTCAGAAGGCTGGTTTGCTCATGTATTCTTCCATCGTCTGAAGAGAAGAAAACAGGCACATAACTGATTACCCTTTTGTATAATGTTAAGTGATATTTCAGTTTCCCGTGCTGTGCAGAGGTGAACTCTCCTTCAGATGTATGGACCCTGCTTATTAGAATGATATAGGGACAACAAATGATTAGATGCCATATGGGTTTTAAAGGAACAATGGACTCAAAAATGAAAATTCTGTCATCATTTATTCACCCTCATGTCATTTATACCCCTTATGCTATAGTCCTATGAGCGCTCAATATGCCAGCTTTGAACGTGCGTAAATCACATTATTTTCATTTTTCTGTGAACTGTTGAAAATTATCGGTTAAATCTATGGTTGCATGTGTACATGCATGCTGGAGCCATCATAGAAATTCTGCATTACATTTATTTTTTTATAAGTTGACCAGACATAACCTATTCAAAAACACAACATGAACCCTGATTCAGTTACATTAAAATTTGAGTTCATTTGATGTTCATACAAGCACAGAGAAGAAAAAAAAAACAATAAATAAGAAAAAAAATATGCAGCCCTCATGAATAAAGTCTATAACTTCTTGCAATGAAAATTGTGTCCTGATTGAAGGACACAACATACACTGCGGAGGCAGGTTTCTTTCCTTTTTGTCACATTGTATCACGTCAGCTGCTGTCAGAAGGCTGGTTTGCTCATGTATTCTTCCATCGTCTGAAGAGAAGAAAACAGGCACATAACTGATTACCCTTTTGTATAATGTTAAGTGATATTTCAGTTTCCCGTGCTGTGCAGAGGTGAACTCTCCTTCAGATGTATGGACCCTGCTTATTAGAATGATATAGGGACAACAAATGATTAGATGCCATATGGGTTTTAAAGGAACAATGGACTCAAAAATGAAAATTCTGTCATCATTTATTCACCCTCATGTCATTTATACCCCTTATGCTATAGTCCTATGAGCGCTCAATATGCCAGCTTTGAACGTGCGTAAATGACATCATTTTCATTTTTTGGTGAACTGTTCTTTTAATGTGGTCTCATTTTTTTGAGGCATACTAGGAAAACTGGCATTTAGTGGTACTGAGAGCTGCTCTGTAAAACCACACTCTCAGACTGGCCATCCATTAATTTCTCTCTCTCTCTCGCTCTCTGTCAAATCAATAATGTTTTATGAAGGTGACGGCCAAAGTAGAGCTCTATAACTGAACAGCATCATTAAATCAGCTGCAGGTTCTTTCAATCTGAAATGTCTGGCTCAGAAACACTGACTGAGATTGCCACATGTCCTGAACTCATTTTTGATGTTTTAAAATTGTCAAAACAACAGCAATTTACACGGATGGAAAATTAAAAAAGTTACATTTTTTCTATTTTTTTTTAAATTCTATTTCAATACTGTTGAACAAATAAACTTAATTTTCGGTTTAATTTTTCAATTTTATTAACCTGAATGCAGATCAAATTGAGTATCTCACCTCTTGCAGCATATCGGAGGCCTCTATAGACTTCGCAATAGACAGCTTGGACGTCTCCTGAATCTCTCCACCCATCAGAAACTCATCCAGGATGAAATAAGCCTTCTCAAAGTTAAAGATGATGTCCAGCTCACATACCTGTAATATTACAAAGACAGAAATTGGTAAATGAAATAAGAGAGTAAAGAATAAAATAATGTGTTCAAGTCTATGCAAAAATAAATAAATTAATAACAAAAATGTGATGTATTTAATAAAAGAGACTTAAAGGATAAATGGATATAGTAAAATATATTGTATAGTATCTTTTATCAGATACACCAAATATTTGCTCCAGAGCTAAGAAATTAAGAAACTGAATGCATTTACATTGCCAAAGTATTTGTCGAGTAGCTCCACATAACGGTGCAGAATCTCTAAAGCCAGAAGTTCATTATCCTGGTTCTCCAAAGCACAGCAGAAATACAGACTGGCGTACCTACAAACAAGTAAAAAAACATATAGACGTTTATTTTTATTTATAAAAAATCTGAAAATAGTACACACTATCCTCACAATTGTCATCTACAGGATTTCAGGAACACAAGTGTGAAAACTCACTCTCAGGTTACAGTGCCTGACAGAAGGATTTGATGCAGCATAAAAATCTGAACTGTGACCAAGAATGTAGCCAGGCTCTGAAGCATTAAAGTACAGAAGCACAATTCTCTAAAATACTTCCATTCACACCCTCAAAAACAAAGGTTCTTCAGTGGTTCTTTGCATTTTATATTCAGACAATTTTATATTCAGGTCATGTTTACTTCCATTCAGTAATGTAACACTTATTTTTCATGATCAGATCAATTCAGAATAAAATAATAAAAAATGTATCAAAATCAAGCAATGTCCTGTTTTACTTGGAATATCACACACTAATATTTCCCATTGTGAGCATGTGGGTCCATTTTCAGAAACCATTGGGTAATAGGGGGCCATTGTGTAGGAAGCTGCCACTAGGTTTCACCAGAAAACAAGGAGGACTCAGATAGTGGCATGTCGTCAGCTAATGACATCAGTAATGGCAGGAGAACCGGACTGAAGGACAGGACAGGGCAACAAACTCTATATGGACGCAGAAACCTTTGCATGTTGTATTTTAATTAGGCCACATAAGATCTTGACTGCTGACTAGGTGTCCGCTTTGCAAGATTTTAGAGTCTTCTGCTCACACCTTGTGACGACTAATGACCAAACACGAGAGCCTAGCAGCTGGGCGTTGAATTAATGCTGAATCAAACGCCATCATTTTGTTTGAAATCAGCATGCTTTTTTACAATGCATATGTGAGGAGCACATACTGAATATACCCCCAAAATATACTCCTTCAGGACATTCTCCTTTGGCCTGGGTTGAATGCTCACCTCTTATAGACAATCTTCAGATCCTTCCAGTGCAGGAAGTTGCATGTGCGTGGTTTCCGTGCCAACATCATAGTGGTCATGTCCTTCACAATCTTTTTCCTGTCTCTCTCCGGGAGGGGCAGGAACCATTTCTGCAGCCGTAACTTCCCCTGACGGCTGAACAGCAACAGGAAATGCATCTGTCGTAAAAGAGAACTTGCATTTTAATTGGATGGTTCATTCTTTCATCTTTTGGAATGGGTGTGGCCTAGTGGTTAATGATCCAGGTTGGTTATCCAAAGGTTGTAGTAATGAGTTACCAAGATTGTTCCTTTGAGCACACCCATGAGAAAGGTGCTGACAGTGAAAATACAAAGTCACTCTGTATAAGTGTCATTGCTAAATTAAGTTTGAATAATCCTTTACTATTCATTTGAATATTAATGCTGCTTTTTGTATTGGTCTGTATCAAATATAAAACCAAATATAGCAGCAAGCAGCAATCACGGGGCCAAGCACTCCAGAGGCAAACCAGTCTCATTACAATATTATAATGTACGAAAAAATTATTAGCATTTTTATAAATTGCTTTATAACTTCTGCGCCCAAACTTTTTGAGTGCCATCAGGGCATGGTGCCGAAGATGCATACTGATTTTCGTAATAACAAAGTCTAAGCGTTCTTAAAATATTGCATTTTTTGACAAAATTCAAAATGGCCGACGCCCAAAATGGCTGACATGGAAAAATTATGGTATGGTTCGACTCGGCATGCTCCACCGAATCTAAAGAGACCAGTTTTGTTATTTTTAGCCAAACCATTCAGAAGTTATAAGCAAAAATATGCA
>NW_015634469.1:172174-179392 GCF_001515625.1 Sinocyclocheilus rhinocerous
AGAGATATAGCCTTAGAGTCATTTTGGCACCATGCCTAAAATTTGTAGCAGCGCTGTACGAAAACGGTTTCGTCTATCGACACTAAATCCATAACATTTTGTCAGCACAGTCTGAAGATGATTTGACTCGATTTTGGTGAAAATCGGACCAAGGCTTGAGGAGGAGTTCGAAAAAGTAGGTTTACAGCATAAATCAAAATGGCCGACAGGCAGTTCGGATTTGCTAAGGAAATATTGTCTGTTAGTATGTCTGTTGTCGGCATAAGCCAAGGAATATTTTGAGACCAGTTTCATTGGAATAGGCTAATGCAATCAAAAGTTATTAGCATTTTTGGAAATGTCATAATTAATAATAAATCAATGGTTTATTACTCTTGACCAATAGGTGGCGCTGTTACCAAATTGATGTGGCGTGGTCCGCCAAACCGTTGCGGAGATATGGCCTCACATCCATTTTTATGTGCTTTTCGTAGACTTCCTTCGTGCGTTATTCGAGAACGGTTGGACAAATCAACTTGAATTCCATAACTTTTTGCCAGCATGGTCTGAAGATGATCTGAGCCAATTTTGGTGAGAATCAGACAAACCGTCTAGGACGAGTTCGAAAAAGTAGGTTTTACGAACAATTAAAAATAGCGAAAAAACTAAACCTTGAATTTTGGTGTTCATTCGACTCAGCATGAGCCAAGGATTCAGAGGAAAAAGGAATTTTCCTTCTGTGCCTTACGGTTCAAAAGTTATTAGCATAAAGAAATTGAAATTTTGGACAAGTGGTGGCGCTAGAGAGTTAGAGTTAGAGACTCCAAATTTGCTATGGTGACTTTTCTCACTGTCCTCTATCAGTGTGCCAAATTTCACAACTTTCCCGCAAGCGGTTCTATGGGCTGCCATAGACTTTCGGCGGAAGAAGAAGAAGAAAATTGACGCTAACGGATACAATAGGTGCCATTGCACCTTCGGTGCTTGGCCCCTAATAATTCATAGAAACCTATAACTGTATGCATTCAAAAGGAAAAATGTCATAAATCTATGTATAAAATACTCTTTATGCAGGGTTTTTCCGCAGATGCTGCTGGCAAGCAGATGGTAGACAGAAATTCTGCAACACTGCAGGTAGACTAAAGTGTTTCACACTAGAGTCAAGGCCAAATGATTCAAGTGGGTGGACATTCTGTGCCTACTCTATAATTTCATAGTGAATATTACAAAGTGTACTGGTTTCCTAAGTATTTATCTCACATCAAACACTTTAAAACTGAATTCAATTTTCCTTTAAATGTACCAGATCACACATGCACCAAGCTGGAAATGACATTTAAACAGCTGTGCTGGAAATATGGTAGTACATTAAAAGTGCTTAGTGCACAAGATCTAGACATGCTGAGCTATGGTTCAGGTTCAAAACACAGGTTCATATCTGGCCTGCATTGTGTTCTGATTCCGTTTTCCCCATCATTTCCTGTCCATGTCTTACTGTGTCTGTAACAACAATTGCAAAAAGCCCACAGATAAAAATTTTAGGCAACAGGAAATACAAAGAAAGAGACAAACTGCACTTCAGACAGGCTAACCTTTTCACTGTCACACAAACCCAATCAATATGAGACTCAATATCCGTGAGTCAAAGATTTGCTGTCAACCGCTGGATGGACCTCTGCGTGAATCTTTTCCACACAAGAACTAATCAGCTCAATGCAACGATACTGAGAGCAAAACTTCTGAGAACTCTTCCTAATTTCTCCTCCCCCTCCTCTCAGTTTACATAGAAATCTGGCAATGCTTGAAAAAGCTTTGTCTTCTCATAGACATACGTCACGGCTGGGCAGAGAATATGTGATGCTCTCTTTGTGTCACACGAACTTGCAATAAGCTGCTTTTTTCTTATCAGGTCACAGGCCACACCGAAAACTATTAACAGAAACCCGAGTCACACCTCTGAAAAAAAGAGATTAAATACACACACACACACACAAAAATGGTGGAGTGTTCACTTTTATTGGTGGAAAAGGGCCTTTCATAAGAAAAACTTCACAGAAAAGAGTAATGATGAGCAATAAAATGAGAATTCAATGCAGAGACATTCATAACAATTAAAATATTTTTTTAAATGACAGATGTAAAGAAATATAAAAATGTGCAATATAAATCACTATGCAGAATGCAATGAATTCAACTATCTGACCAATGAACAGAAAACACTTTTAAATATGACTAAATCATTAATTATGCTGTCGAAACTTACACATTTTCTACACAAAATTAGAATAAAAGTGCAAATTATATGTTTTTATTTTCAATATGTTGACTAGATGACAACTGCTAAATTAAACAGTGTAATGTGGTCATATGACAACAGTGGAGCATATTACTTTTCAAAATGTTTATTAATTGTTGCATTGCGTATTGCTTATTGTTATACATAAAAGCAGCTACACAGTATAACTGCATGCAGTACGCTAAAAGTCCATCTCACTTTAATTACCGGTACAATTCACCCAGAGCAACCTGGGGTTAAAGGAAAAAATCTTCCAAAAATGAATATGTACTCATCCTCAGGCTATCAAGATGTAGATGAGTTTGTTTCTTCATCATAACAGATTTGCAGAATTTAGCATTACATTCAATGGATCCTCTGCAGTGAATGGGTGCCGTCAGAATGAGAGTCCAAACAGCTGATAAAAACATCACAATAATCCACAAGTAATCCACACCACTCCAGTCCATCAACTGATGTCTTGTGAAATGAAAAGCTGCTTACAATCCATTTTACCTTTACATCGTCACTTCTGGCCAAAATATGAGCCTATAATCCATAACAATGCTTCGTCTAATTACAAAAATCCATCACCTGTTGTAATTAAAATCCAGCGACATATTTGTTTAGAACCGTTTCCACTTGCAAACGGTGCTTGATCTGTGGATATTTTTCTCTCCCGATTCAGATGAGTCGACTTTTCACCAGAGAAAACAATATTATGGATAGAGGACTAGTATTTTAGCTGAAGTGTTTGAAGTTAAATTTGATGATTTTTTTATTACAAACAGCTTTTCTGCTTCACAAGACATTCATTGATGGACTAGAGTCGTGTTACCTGTGAATTATTGTGATGTTTTTATAAGCTGTTTGGACTCTCATTCTGGCGGCACCCATTCACTGCAGAGAGGATCTACAGGTGATCAAGTGATGCAATGCTAAATTTCTCCAAATCTGTTCCGATGAAGAAACAAATACACCTACATCTTGGATGGCCTGAAGGGGAGTACATTTTCAGCTAATTTTCATTTTTGCATGAACCATTTCTTTAAGTACAATGATACAAGAACATGATAATGGTGATGCATTGGTCATTTTTCACAGAACTCAAACCGTTAAGAAGCAACCAGTCCTAAGCTTTATCCTCCTTTAAAGTCAATTGTTATGTTTAACGAGACAATTAATGAATCTGCTGCAAGCGACTCATTTTGCTCGCAAACACACAGATGCAAGAACACCAGGTGGGAAAATGGAACCGTCAGCTGCTTCATTGTTATGACCAAAACATGCTGGCAAAGAGTTTATTTGCTTCCTCAGTAAATCCTGATGAGGGATGAAAGATGAAAACACAAGGAAAAAACAAGGAAACAGAAGCATGCACTGCGTCGGGTCTACTATTGTGCTCCAGAGGAAAATGATTCTCTGAACTAGTATTTTAGCTGAAGTGTTTGAAGTTAAATTTGATGATTTTTTTATTACAAACAGCTTTTCTGCTTCACAAGACATTCATTGATGGACTAGAGTCGTGTTACCTGTGAATTATTGTGATGTTTTTATAAGCTGTTTGGACTCTCATTCTGGCGGCACCCATTCACTGCAGAGAGGATCTACAGGTGATCAAGTGATGCAATGCTAAATTTCTCCAAATCTGTTCCGATGAAGAAACAAATACATCTACATCTTGGATGGCCTGAAGGGGAGTACATTTTCAGCTAATTTTCATTTTTGCATGAACCATTTCTTTAAGTACAATGATACAAGAACATGATAATGGTGATGCATTGGTCATTTTTCACAGAACTCAAACCGTTAAGAAGCAACCAGTCCTAAGCTTTATCCTCCTTTAAAGTCAATTGTTATGTTTAACGAGACAATTAATGAATCTGCTGCAAGCGACTCATTTTGCTCGCAAACACACAAACACACAGATGCAAGAACACCAGGTGGGAAAATGGAACCGTCAGCTGCTTCATTGTTATGACCAAAACATGCTGGCAAAGAGTTTATTTGCTTCCTCAGTAAATCCTGATGAGGGATGAAAGATGAAAACACAAGGAAAAAACAAGGAAACAGAAGCATGCACTGCGTCGGGTCTACTATTGTGCTCCAGAGGAAAATGATTCTCTGAAGTATTTCTGCAGCGTGGAACACCTATCACACGACTACAGGAAAAGAAAAGAGAAAGGAAACAGTGTGCTACAGCTATTAAGTTACATACAACTTTATCTCTACATTCCAAAGTTTCCACACTCCTTACACACACACACCTCTCTCGCCCACACACAAAGTTTCACTATAGGGGAGGGTTGAAATGAAGCTCTGAGTTTCCTCCTGAGCCTGTTCCTGCTTAGATTTCAGTTCTGTGATGCTCTGATTTCATTTTCCTTCTATTGTTGGAGTCGACACAGCTGTGAGCGGCTACAGCACACAGGAGAACATGCTTACAAACACACTCGCTGCAGTTTAAAAGAGATTCTGCAGTGTGCTGTTATCTCTTTGAAATTAAAAGGGCCACTTCTTCATCACTTGTAATTACTCAGATGCATACAGACAATATCAGATGAAGCATTTTCAGAGGAGCTGCATGTATTGTATTACTACTCTGGAGAGATTTTGCAAACACTTACCAAATTTCAACAAAACTAATCTAAGAGCTAAACAAAAACGTTTTTATGAACGTATTTTCAAATGTACTTTTCATTCAGCATTTAATTATATTCTTTTAAAATCTATTAACAACTAAAAAGTGGTCAATAATATTAAGAAATGATATAATAATAATATTGTATTAATAAAAATATATTTTTAAATTTATTTATTTTATTCTATTATTTTAAGGTTGTTGATATTATAAATGCATATGTAAGAGCATATTTTATTATTATTAATAATATAGATTACTGACTGATATTTTAATAGTACACTTAGCAATATATTATATTTTTTACAACATATTTTTCATGTAGTTTGAGTATTAAAGTACAATTTAAATACTTTAATTAACGCTAAATATTATTAATAAATAATATATTACTAAAATATTATTAATCAATATTACCAATATATTACTCTATTAAAAACATATTTAATAATAGCAAATGTTCAGATTTCATTTGTAATATTGTGATTGGTTTGTAAAGAACTCTTTACATATTCCTCTTCATTCTAGCACACATTAACCAGAAGAGCAGCAGTCAAATGTAAAACACACAGTGATCAACTCCTATTTGAACAAGATAAAGGCGTTTACCTGGCCGCCAAATCAAGTCAGCTAAACTAGGACTTTACACACAACTTGTCTCCACAGTAAATGTATATATACACAATAAATGTTCTTCTTTTGAATTTTCTATTAATTAAAGAATTCTGAAAAGAATTCAAAAGGTTCCTAACAACGAACACACGAAGTTTCGAAATCTGACAGTCCGATATCAAGGGAAACGAACGAACCGGTTTATCCAGACAGACGAGATGACTTCACTAAAACGACACCTTTAACTACCTCAGCATCCGATTCATTTACTCAGACTTTGAATAAAACAAGTTTAGGTGAAATACATCAGCTTTAAATGACACTGTTTTCTTTAATCAGTGATAAACAAGCAGCTCGTGAAGGACGGAAGTTTTAAAGCCCGCAGGTGCGCTCGCATATACTTCCTGACAGGTGCACGAGCACAACCTGTGGTAGAAATGACCTGTCACCCAAACACATTTATGATTTAAATGTGTGCTTTTAGGCGAGTCAAAAGAATATACTGTGTAACTTACCATCTTGAAGTTAGAAATACGGAAGGAATGTTGAAATCCACAAAATTAGTATTCACTTCCCAGCTGGTCAAGGCCGGAGTCATCGCTGCCCTTCCCAAACTGTGGGGGAGAGAAAAGCTGCGCATGCGCTGATGCGTAGCTGAGCGCTCGACCTTGTTTTCGCCTCCACTATCTGAGCTCTGATAGGTTGAAGCACTGCACCTGGCTTGAAAAGGGGCGGGGCAACACCCTGCTCACATATTTTCCTGTACGTTACCTTTAAACGCCTTTTGTAATATGCTGCCTTGACATTTATGAATATAGATATGGCATGAATGAATATGTTGTTAAGCAACCCACTTAAGAACACAATTAAGAATACATTAAAACTTTATTCTTTATAAAATAATCATATAATAATAACAATTAAAGTACAGTTTGCTATTATGAATATGAATATCTTGTTATCCCTCAGAAAAATAACTGGCATTAATAATAAATAATTGTAGTGTTGGGTCCGAGTCCACCTTGTCGAGTCCGAGTCGAGTCCTAGTCCTTAACCAATGGGAGACGATTTTTAATGTATTTTTATCTTAATTTTATGTTGTTGCTTTTTATCTTCTATGATAATTTTTTAATCTTTTATTACACATGACGTGGATTCGTCTGTACTCAGAGAAATTTCTTAGTCCAAGATGTCCGTGTCAAGGGACAATAAACATAAAATTTCTCAAGAGCAATTTTTGAAGGAGACACAAATAATACAGCTAAAA
This sequence comes from Sinocyclocheilus rhinocerous, assembly GCF_001515625.1. Classification (NCBI taxonomy): domain Eukaryota; kingdom Metazoa; phylum Chordata; class Actinopteri; order Cypriniformes; family Cyprinidae; genus Sinocyclocheilus; species Sinocyclocheilus rhinocerous. The sequence continues at coordinate 178,949 of NW_015634469.1, forward strand.
TTGTACTTGTAAGGATATGTATACACAGAGGAAAGCCTTACTACTATTAGTGCAGCAGGCAGCCCGTGCCAAATTAGACAACTTCAAGCTGTTGTGGTGGCGCCGCCACAGCGCTCGTGTCTGTTGTAGACATTACTATCCGTCACAGTGTTGCCAAGTCCGCGGTTTTCCTGTGGAATTAGGCTACTTTATCACTGTTGCCGCTGGTTGAAGCGACTCCAATAATGTGTATTTTAGCCCCCAGAACGCGATTTTTACCAGGGGACCCCCTCGAAACGCGGATAGATTGGGCTAGTTTTGAGTAGCAATTGAGCGAGTTTTGTTATGAAAACCTGGCAACCCTTTCCGTCAAGCAGGTAACATTATTATTGCTAACATAGCGACTCGTTGAAAAATACATTGGCATTATCTGTATTAAAGAGAAAATAATCACTTCATCCGATG
>NW_015634469.1:179408-184685 GCF_001515625.1 Sinocyclocheilus rhinocerous
TCTACATAAGTGTATTCTTTATTCTTCATTTTACACTTTATTCTTCCATGAAATTGTTTTTAGAAAACGAGACTTTAAAAAAAAATTTAGGTTGACACTTTTTGGGGAAGTAACTATTTTGCAATTACTAAATATGTTGGGAATAAAAAAAATACTATATTTGTTCCAAAACATTGCAAGTTTTGCAAGCTACAGTGAATCTTGGAGGGTTTTGGTTATTTGGAAGGTCATTTTTGTGCATAAAAGGCTAAATAATGAAAAACACAATCTGTAGGCCTAAAGTTGTGAAACGTGAACACCTGACTACATTTTTTTGCATGACCCTGTTGGTGTGTAATTGATTATCTGTCATCTGACACTAGAGGGAGCCCTCTGGAGCTACAGTAGTCACATGCATCTGTCAGCTGTCATATCACTGCAGTCCAGTTGAGAAGAAACAACAGTGCTACAAATGTGTCTCTACAGGAACATAGTGTGGTTTATCAAGGGAATGAGGGAGTATACAAGGTAAAGGTCTTTTTTTGTATTTCTTACTGAATTCTTCAGTTTATTGTGTTGTTGTGGTCATTGGGCTGCTTTGTTGCTGATAACTTTAGAGTCTGAGAAAGTGTGTTGCACTGTCTTTTGTAATGTTTTATTGTTTCTAATCGCTATGAGATGGTTTTCATTGCTATGATCATTTAATAATTTTACACAAAATTATTCTGGCCTGAGCATATATTTAGCGGCTGCTCAGAACTGCTACAAAAACACAGTCTTAAATTGTGTTCTCGCAAGCCAAATGTTGTTAGACGTAGTGGTATCTTGCACAAATGTTGTTTTTGTAGTTCTCCGAGTCATCTCTTCTGACATGCATTCATCCAAGCCCTCAGTTTAAGGTCAGTAATCATTGCATCACAATGGGCCCTATTGAGACCCCTGCCGCTCTCTCAAGTGCCCTGTCATCCTACACAGAAGCTTCTTTGGCCCCTGATCAGGGCTCTTGTCTTAGGACCTCTGTCTCAGATGTCCAGTGGTCACATAACAATTCAAGAATTGTGATAAAAACACACTTTTATGGATAACAGCGCAGCTCATGCTGGTTGTGTTTCTGATTTGATTCATGTGCTGGATGTTGTCAGCAGGTCTGGATTTGAGAATGCCTCTAAGAGCTTTGTAGCAAAGGACCTGGATGTGTCTATGGTGGGCCGTTCCTTCATGATCACCGGAGCCAACAGCGGAATAGGGAAGGCGACAGCCATGGCCATAGCCAAAAAAGGTGTGTTTTACAGTCACACAAACACTTTTTTTGAGGTTACAATATTATTTTCCAACCATAAATCTGTTGTGGTGTTACTATAGTACATTGATGGCAGAAGATGGTACCATGGTACTTTAATACCCTACTTGAACATACATTCACACATAAACGCACATTCTTCTGTGTACTGGTTGTCGTCCGCCCCTCCTCTTCTCATGGGTAACACACATATACTGTACATAATTAACAGTTATTGTATACCTCTGCCCATACATTATAAGACATTTCTTGGAAACAAAAATAAATAATAACATACTGTAAGCAATGCGCTACATTCAAAACATTATCCCAATAATCCCATTGCATTTCTTTGATATTACACAACAATGAGTTTGTTTATCTGAAGGGATTTAGAGAAATTTAGCTTTACATCACTTGCTCAGCAAAGGATCCTCTGCAGTGAATGGGTGCCGCCAGAATGAGAGTCCAGACAGCAGGTAAAAACATCACAAAAATTAAACAATTAAAGTCATGTGAAATGAAAAACTGCATGTTTGTAAGAAACAAATCCATCATTAAGGTGTTCTAACGTTAAACTGTCACTTCTGGCCAAAACACAAGTCCATAATCCATAATACAGCCCATGCAGAACTCATTGTTAATACTAGGGTGTTGTATGGTTGCTAAAGTTTTCTACATATATTCATTTGCATTTGTTCTGAGTGTGCTGCAGTGCAATAATTGCTAATTGCATAGAAGAATTCTGTAAAATCAGTCTTCTCCTCAACAAGCTACATGATTTAACGTTGAAGAATGTGATACCTATATTAATTCATTATGTATTTTTTCCCCTCTTGTCCAAGGTGGCACTGTTCATATTGTCTGCCGAAACCAAGAGCGAGCCGAGAGAGCCAGAGAAGAAATCATCTCAGCGAGTGGAAATAATGTGAGTGTCTCATTTATTGCTTACGATGCTTCAATGTCACACAAAATAAAATGATCGGCGTTTAAAAGGTTTCTGAATGATTTTCTTCCACTGCTTTCACTTTGTGATGTGCATCTATCGTAGGAGGTTTACGTCCACGTGTTGGACCTCTCCGAGTCAAGAAAGGTGTGGGAGTTCGCCGAGGCCTTTAAGAAGGAGCACTCATCGCTCAATGTTTTGGTATGAGTGTCAGAGAGCTCCTTTAGGAGATTCCCATCATACCTCACTATATTAAAGAAAGTACCAGCATTCAGCTGAAGCTTACAGGTGCAGGACAGATGAAGAAATATCCTCTCCTTTAATCTCGTCTCCCACACTTATCCCTCTCAGATCAATAATGCCGGATGTATGGTGAACCAGAGGGAAATGAACTCTGACGGACTGGAGAAAAATTTTGCCACCAATACTCTTGGTAAGACACAACAGTCAGAAATACAGTAAAAACTGTATTATTGTTAAATATTAGTACGATTTTAAATAACTGTTTTCTATTACAGTAATTTATTCCTGCGATGCAAAGCTGAATTTTCAGCATCATTACTCCAGTCTTCAGTGTCACATGATCCTTCAGAAATCATTCTCATATGCTGATTTGCTGCTCAAGAAACATTTCATATATTATTATCAATGTTGAAAACAGTTGTGCTGCTTAATATTAGTGTGAAAACTGTGATATATATATATTTTTTTAGAATTCTTTAATAGAAAATTCAAAAGATGAACATTTATTATATATATATATTTGAAATCATTATAAACATTATAAATGTCTTTCCTGTCACCTTTGATAAATTTAATGCATCTTTGCTGAATAAAATCTTTTTTTTTTCTTACAAATATCTTACTGACCCCAAAATTGAGTGGTAGTGTATAATATTATTTTATAGAATAAATATTATGTTATAAAATATAGAATATATGTTGAATTTACTATTTAATCAAATCTTGTCCTCTGCAGGTGTTTATGTTCTGACTAAATGTCTGATCCCATTGCTGGAGAAGAGCAGGGACCCCCGAGTTGTGAGTGAAAAACAACACTGATCTCAATGTCTTGATTTATTAAATACAATTCTGCCTGAGACTGCATTCTTTCACAATGCATATGTGAAGACATAAACAGTTACTGTGTTTTTGACACACAACCTATGATAGATGTGATTATATTTTAGTAACAGCAATGTGTGCACATCCACAGAAGTACCTGTTTCTCTCTCATATTGTGCTGCTAATAATGTCTCTGATAGATCACGGTGTCATCGGGAGGGATGCTGGTGCAGAAACTAAACACGGATGACCTGCAGACAGAGAGAGCTCCATTTGATGGTACCATGGTATACGCACAAAACAAGGTGTTTAGAGACAATATTTAGAATTTTTAGAATTAAGAGCATTTTGCCTTGTAATATAATATTTTTTTTTATTAGGGAATCATTGCTATTTTTATTGCTCATTCGTTTCATTTACATTTATTCCTTTATAAGAATTTAAGGTTAGCAGCACCCTAGCAGCCACCCATAAATGTTTAACACAGACAAAACACCACTCACATTTTTTATTTAAAAATTTTTAAAAAGTCAATATGAAACTTTTAAAATTAAAAATGCAAAATGTATAAATTTTGATAATTTATAAATTGTTTTTAAATTAATTTATGCAAAAAAATTTTTTTATTTTAATGCAAAATGTATACATTTTTATAATTTATAAATTGTTTTTAAATTAATTTAATATTGTCCCCAAGTATTGATTTGTAGCCTTTCAACTGTAAAAGAGCAACTCCACACATATATTGCAGTGTGTTATAGGCAGTATTTTCATTTAAATGAAAAATGGCCTCACATTTTCATTATTTTAAAACTGTAAAATCTTTTTTTTACGTCAATATTAAATGTTTAAATGTAAAATTTAGATTTATAAATGATTTGTAAAATTATAAATTACAAAGAAATAATAAAATAAAATAAAAAATTAAATTAAATTAAATTAAATTAACAAAATTTACATTTAGTAAGTACTGTGGTAGTGAAAATATTCCAAACTATGGTAATACCATTTTTTTTTAATACTAATACTTTACAGTTCTGTGGTAATACATTACAGTACCCTGGTATATAAATATGGTAATCAAACAATGAAATATATCAAAGTACTTTAGAAAAGTGTTGGCAGACATTTTCTTATCAAATTAATTTACACGGATAACATGAAAAAGATTATAATTAAATAATTTTATTCATGAAGAGACTAAAATTCATTAATATTTTGTATTAAATTGAGATGAGCAGGGTTACCGTTCTCTCAGCTGTTGCCAAGCAACAGGTGACACAAAGTGCCAGCAGTGGCGTCTCCATTAAACAATATCTGATGCAGTAATGATTATGACCTTTTACTAAACACTCGTTATGTGTCTCTCTCTCTGTGTGTGTGTGTGTGTGTGTGTGTGTGTGTGTCTGTGTCCACAGAGGCAGCAGGTAGTGATGACAGAGGTCTGGGCGAAAGCAAATCCCAAAATTCATTTCTCTGTGATGCACCCTGGGTGGGCCGACACACCAGGTCTTACTCATTTTAATAAGTCAACAAGCAAAATAATGTACTAATTGTTTACTGGGAGCATGGTTATGCCAGTTTGGCATAATGATTCTGTTTACTTACAGTTTTGAGTTAAAAAATTTTTTTTGTCCATAATTATTAATTTGAAGTCTTTTAGCTGTAAAAGGGCAACTCTAGATTTGTTTGCAGTTTTATTTTAGTTTCATTTAGATACTATTGTATAATTAATTATACATGTAGATTTCATTAATTGTTTTTATTTATATTTATTATATTTTAAACCTAAAGTTAGTTGTTTTTATTATTATTATTATTATTATTATTTTAAATATGTCTACATAGTTTTTTAAAAGTGATTTTTATTTCAGTTTTAGTTTTAGTTATTGTAGTACATCAACTTAAACTAAATGAAAATGAGAAATTTTGCCTCGGCAACTAAAATCAAATTTTTTATGTATATATTTTATAAAAAATTTTTTTTTAATGATTTTAGCTTTATTGA
>NW_015634469.1:184730-189018 GCF_001515625.1 Sinocyclocheilus rhinocerous
GTATATATATATATATATATATATATATATTTTTTTTTTTTAAATATTTTTTTTATATATATAATTTATGTTTTAAAATTTAAATTTTTTTTAATAGTAAAAATTACTTTAAAAATAACAAATGAAATGAAAATACATATTACATTTTAAATATAAATTTAAAATATTAAAAAAATTACATAAACTTAAATTGCAGAGTTTTCAATTCAATAACATATGCTGCATAGCGATTTTAGAACTCCATTAGCAAATCTATTTATTAGATGACACTTTTTTTGCAAGCTTCTCTGTCAAACTCATCACTTGTAATCTCTGGGTCTGGTGGTGCTCAGCGGTTGCCAAGGCGATGCCTCAGTTCCATCAGATGATGCGTGATCGTCTGCGTACAGCGGATCAGGGAGCCGATACGGTCGTCTGGCTCACCGTGTCACGCGCCACCACTGCGTTTCCCAGCGGCCTTTTCTTCCAAGGTGTGCATGTTGGCTAGAAATGGTGACATTTGATGTCATGTGTCTAGATTTTTCCAATAGCACTCTTACAGGTTGTTTGTTTCAGATCGACAGCCGGTTTCAGCCCACTTGCCCCTGGCATGGACACACAGCTCTCGACGGGAAGTCAAAGTGTTCATGGCCCGGTTGGACACTTTGGCGATGGCTGTCAAACCCTCAGAGTGAGATATTACACATAGAACGTGTTAGGTATTACATGTCAGATAACTGAGAGCTTTTACAGTATGTAGTACTAAAATAACACTCATGTTATATGTAATAAAGAATGATATGAATATGAATCTGTAACAACTACTGTAATTGCAAAATAATCATACAGAAACTAAAAGTAGTCTTAAACAACATGAAACATGATGTATTTCTGAGTGAAATAGGACATTTAACAAGAAACAAAAGTAGGCCGAGTTGTGATTTTATCCATTGCCAATGGACTGTAAAAAAAAATTGTTTCCATACAGTTGAGTTTGTAGTCAATTGTAAAAACTGCTATCTCCCTGAATCAAAGCGGCTTTGATTGTCGTTAGCCATAAAGGAAAGTCATTTCAGAGGTAGAAGTAGTTATAACATTCTATTTGATCAAAGATTCTGAAAACAAACCTTTTTGTCTTTAGAATAACACGCATTAATGAATTATGCACAATAAAAACCAGAAACATTTCAAAATAAATGGGCTCTGTTTTGATTTTATGCTGGTTTTTGTTTCCTTTTATGTTTAGATGTACGTCTGGCCACAACATGCCAATTAACCCTGTAAAGTCTCACATATGAAATCATTTTTTATGGAACAATTTATTGCAAAAAAAAAAAAAAAAGTTTGCATGTGTTTTTGTCCAGTATCATATTTGATAAATCAGTTTTTTTGCTCATATAATACGATATAGGAGAATATTCAAAGGTTTTACTCAAACTGAGCAAAAATATGCAATTTTGTGCAGTTTCTGATTTTTGACCAAAACTAATTTTATAATACATTTTCTTAGTTTGTAATGTAAATCAATGAGATCATCATCTCCATAAGAGTACAACAGACTCCTTGCGTAAAATGCATATAAATATCAGTTGTCTCTCTATATCTCCAAATAATACATCTTAGTGAGATGATATTTAAATGCTTAGTTTTATTATCAAAGCTCTGTAGCTTTGATCGAATGCAATGCAATGAAGATTGAGAGATGAACAAATAAAGCTCCTCAAAAACCTGATGTATCTATTTGATACTCGCACTTTAACATTTTTTTTTTTTTTTAATTATCTATGGATGATCAAGTAAATCAAAGTTGATTCAGTCAAGTAAATGCTCATCTTGAAACATTACTTACAATATGAAAGCTATTCTTATGTATACTTAATAAAAACTAATTAAGGATTTCAAATAAATACCATGACCTGAAGATGGCGGTTTTTTCAAATTAAACTAAAAGGCCTTTTACTACTAAAAAAGCATCAACTCAATATCGTCTGATCAATCAGCTGACGGAAGGCATGTAGTAGGCTAGATCAGTGTTTCCCAACCGGGGTGCCGTCTGTCGAGAGCAGGGGTGCCGTGTAAAAAATCCTTTTTTAATATTTTTAAATTGCTAAAATTTTCAAAAAAGCATCCATTATATAATATCCATTTCTGATGTAAATTTTATTTCTGGAAATGTATTGGGTTTTTTTTCTCTTTAAAACAGGGTCAAGGGAGACCAAGGAGTGGAGTCTTTAACAGGTATATTAGGACCAGTTGAATTCAGAAGGTGTTTGAGTGACCTCAACCCATCCAAACTCAAAAGTGATTAAAATTCTTGAAAAATAGCTCTGAAATCTTCACAGGCATCATAAGAAGCTGCTATGTCACCCATCTAGATCTGGCTCTTCGATGTCCTAATGATTTAGCAGTTAAATACATAGTTAAAAATTGTGTGCAACAAGCTCTTCAGTACGTTTTGATCGTGTTGATCATTACAAATTTGCATATTTGATAAAGTAGGTTTTATAGGGTTAAAACTTAAACATAAATGTTGCTCATAATGTATGGAACCTGCGTCATTTCCTAGTTCCATTCCTGCTCCTCTCTCAAAATGCTCATAAATAATAAAACAAAAACAATTAGGCTTTTGGCTTTGTCAAGCAAAAAAACGTCCTGCATGGTGACGGAAATATGCGATATAACCTCGATATGTTATGTAAAAATGAAATTAACACAACATAGCTAACAAACTCCTCATAAAATGGTGGTGCTTCCTCTTAAATTGATAATAAACAGCATCCACCTGCGTCATCATTTTTCCGTGAGTATGTTTCTCTCAGCGGTCCCGTTGCCAGGACGAAATTTCCTGTGCTGGTAAATGATTCATCACGCGCACTGTATGACGCACACGATGCTTTCACATTCACAAACATCAAAATACACGACCATCTTACTACTGGACCAAGTGAGCACTGAAAGCGACATGCGCCATTGTCTTCTCAGATCGTCTGACTGGTACAGTGAGAGTGTTTAGTAAGACAACAGCTGTGTGTTTGGTTGAGAAGGGTCTCTGTGTTAATGAGAGTGTGAGTCTGTCTCAGTGAATCCCAAGCACAGCCGTGCAGATCAAAGCCTGTGATGAAAGTCCACCTTCATGTTCCGTTCCTCGCGTGGTGAGAGGATTCAGAATTCATACATCTACTCAAACATGAGTGAATAAGCTGTCACAAACTATTTTTCAATGACTTGTAACCAGCTGCTCTCACCGTGATCTTTAGCAGATGTGTGAAGTCAGTTCCCCTCAGGTTCACACAGGTGTAGTTCATCACATTAACTATGAACACAATGTGTAACAACCACACAAAGACCAAAATCTTCATTTTGAACAGTGTATCAAATGTTTTAGCATTGAAGATGCCAACCCCTCAGAGGACCTCAGATGATGCCAACCCTGAAACAACATACAGAACTACCACATTTTGCTATAAGTTTGATTGTATCATATAATAATTGCTGTTAATAGTGTTCATCGTCTGTTTGATTACGTCTTTAATTGATTTTTCCGTACATTTCTGCCATATGTACATTGACTGACAGTCACCACTGATAAGCTACCACTAAATATTGTAGAAACATAATTTGCTGTAAAGTTGCTTTGCAATGATTTGTATGGTGAAAAGCGCTATACAAATAAACTTGAATTGAATTGACCTAAAAAAATGTAAAATTGTGCTTGTGCTATTGTTTGGTTTGATATCTTGATATCTACACCAATGACTTTCAAGGCTTAACAAGGCTGCATTTATTTGACCAAAAATACAGTAAAAAAGTAATATTGTGAAATATTGTTACAATTTAAAGTAACCATTTTCCGTTGTAATATATTTATTCCTGTGTTTCATTCTAATAAGCTGATTTGGAGCTGCATTTATTTGACCAAAAATACAGTAAAAAAGTAATATTGTGAAATATTGTTAAAAAATTTTTTTAATATAATTTGTTGAATTTTCAGCAGCCATTACTCCAGTCTTACTTGTTTGAACTAACAAATTAACATTTTTAATCAATTTAATGGATCCTTGATGAATAAATGTATTAATTAATATTATATATAATGCTAAATATATAATATCAATATTGTATAATTAATATTATATATATATATATATATATATATATATCACTGCTGTTATGATTAATATTCTAATATAATATTTAAATATATTAATATACTGTTTAAAAAAAATTTATATAGTACTTATATATACACACACACACACAAACAGACAGTATATTTTATTTGTAAAAAAGTTAGTAGCCTATACATATT